>NC_079213.1:96643402-96943402 GCF_029633865.1 Lampris incognitus | reverse complement strand
GAGAAGTTCACAGAGCTCACGAAACAGGGCACTCTCGAAGTTGCGTCCCTGGTCTGTGTGGATCTCCAGGGGTACTCCAAACCTGGAGAGGAACTCCTGTAGCAGCTTCTGAGCGGTGATCTCTGCAGTTTGCTCGGGGATCGGGGCCACCTCCACCCAGCGCGTGAACTGGTCCACCATCACAAGGATGTATCGGTTCCCCATCTTGGATACTGGGAGCGGTCCAACCACGTCGATGTGAACCCTGTCCATAGGAGCGCCGGCCTGGTACATCTGCAAGGCAGCTCTGCCTGTTCTTCCAGAGGATTTACACGCCTGACATTCAGGACAGCGTCGGACGAACTGGTTCACACTGTCAGTCAGACCAACCCAGTAGAACTCTCTGCGAACTCGATGGTAGGTCTTCTCACGGCCCAAGTGACCGGACAGCAGGGCGCAGTGACACAAACGTAGGACCTCTTCTTGGAGCGCTGTTGGAACAATGAGACGGAGGATGGATGGCGTGTCAGCTCCTTCGTCCCAGCGGTAGTACAGGACTCCATTTCGCCTTTCTACTTGCGTCCAGACCAACCAGTACTTCCGTGCAGCAGGTCCTTCCAGCGCCATCTCCTCCTGTGACGGTAGCTTCCCCTCATCCTTCCACTGGTGCAACTTCGCTAGCACGGCGTCTCCCCTCTGGCGCTCCGCTAGCTCGTTGGTCGAATACTGGGCTAACCAGTTGATAGCAGGTGGTTCACTCTCTTCAGCACCATTCTGATGTTCATTGACAGGTTGTGACATCGTTAGGCCTCCTGCCTCTCCTCCTGGAGCCGATGGTGGAACGCCCTCTTCTGCCGCTCCGGAGGTGTTCTCTTCCGAGTCAGTTCGACGGATCGCTAGCGGGACCACATCATCCACATCGTCGCTGAACCTTGCCCAATGGTGGTGTTCACGGTGACAGTAGGAGCAACCTCCACAAGGCAGCGAGTCCAGACTCTCCCCAGCATGATAGCAGTCACAGGCGGGTTTGGGTGACCTGGACAGCGCGTCCGCGTTGCTGTGCTTGACTCCTGGCCGGTGTTCGATTTTGAAGTCGTACTGGCTCAGCTCCTCGATCCACCTCGCCAGCTGGCCTTCTGGGCTCTTGAACCGAAACAGCCAAATCAAACTGTTATGGTCCGTCCGGATGATGAACGACCGGCCCAACAGGTAGTGGCGAAACTGCCGTGTGAAGCGGACTACAGCCAGAAGCTCTCGGCGTGTGACGCAGTATCGCTGCTGTGTGCTTTGCAGATGTGCACTGGCGTAGGCTATGACCTTTTCTTCTCCTGCTTGCATCTGTGACAGGACAGCTCTGACGCATGTGTTGGACGCGTCAGTGTCGAGCAGAAACAGTCCATCTCGAGTGGGGTATGCCAGAAGAGGTGCCGTGGTGAGTCTTGCCTTTAATTCCTCGAAGGCTACTTGTTGTGTGTCGCCCCACTTAAACTCCTCCCCCTTTTTCTGAAGTTCGTAGAGGGGGCTGCACAGATGGGCAAATCCTCGCACAAACCGTCTGTAGTAGTTACACAAGCCGAGAAAAGCCTGGAGCTCAGTGAGGTTTCTTGGGGTCCTCCAGTCGTTCACAGACTTCACAAGCTCCGGGTTCGGGCTGACTCCGTCTCCGCTCACGACATGCCCCAAGAACAGGACCTCCCTCCGCAGCAGGTGGCATTTAGATGGCTTGAGTTTGAGACCGTACGCCCGGATGCGCTCCAAGACCTTCCCCAGGCTCTGCAGACCCTCTTCGACTCCACGCCCCAGCACAATGATGTCGTCGAGGTATACAAGCAGGTGTCTCCACTGTAACCCTCTCAACACCACCTCCATCGCACGTTGAAATGTGCCGGGCGCATTGCACAGCCCGAAGGGCATTCGGGTGTACTCGAACAGCCCATAGCGTGTTATAAAGGCTGTCTTTCCACGATCATCCGGGTGCACTCCAATCTGCCAATATCCACTTTGCATATCTAAAGTCGAGAATACAGTGGCCCCCTCGAGGGTGTCCAGACACTCTTCGATCCGCGGCAGTGGATATGCATCTTTGAGAGTCAGGTCGTTGAGTCTTCTATAATCTATGCACCACCGCACACCTCCGTCCTTCTTTCTAACTAACACCACTGGAGAGGCCCATTCCGAAGTGGATGGTGTAATCACTCCGGCCTCTAGCATGCTCTTCAGGTGCCGCTCCTCTTCTTGTTGAAAGCCCAGGGGCGTGCGCCGAGCCGGTTGTCGGACAGGTTGGCCTTTGCTAGTGTTGATTCGGTGCTGGACCGCATCGAAGCGCCCCAGGTCCGCGTCACTGGCCGCGAACACGCCCTGGTGTTCAATCAGGAGTTGTTGCAGGGCCCTCCGCTGATCCTCATCCAACCCTTCACTGGCGGACTCATACAGGGACAACAGATGGTCGGGCAGACCCATAGTTGGTGACGACTCCATCCGTCGGACTGTGGCTGGTTCATTTTTTCGGCTCATGTCGTCCTCTTGTGGGGCCTGAAGCTCCTCTTCCGCCTCCACTAGCACGCCGAGGCAGGCTCCTTTCTTCAGCCTAACTTCTTTCGGCATCAGGTTACACAGTCGCACAGGGACGTGTGGGGCAACGTTGACCAACACACTGCCAGATGAAACTCCCTCGGTGAGGCCAGCAGGCTCCAGGACGGCGGAGATACCTGCCTTGGGGCTTTCCACCACACCCCAGACGTCGCTTTAAAGTCATACTCGCGTGCCTCAACCTTCCTGATTGCTTCAGCTAGTGTTTTGGGTTCTGCCCCCAGGACTTCATACGCGATGTTTTGGTTCTTCAGCCCGCGCAGAAAGGCTTCTGCAGCGTAGGCCTCCTGCAGTGTAACACCAACCTGCGGGTATGCCAGTGTGACAAGTCTCCTCACTTCCTCGCCAAACTCATAGAGGGTCATCTCTCTGGCCTGCTTAACCTCGCTGAGTTTACGGCGCGCAGTTCCCTCAGGCAGCTCTTTACCGTAGTGGCGGCGTAACTGGGTGATGAGCGCGTGGTAGTCATCTTTTATCGGAGCCGGCTGCGCGATGACAAAAGACATGGCGTTGTCCCTCAGTCGGAGATACAAGGCGTCCAAACAGGTCTCGTCGGTCCAGCCCCTCTTTCTCGCCATCCGTTCGAATGGTCCAACGAAACTATCCCAGTCGCCCTTACCATCAAAAGTGGCGAGGAGCTTGATGTCATTTTCGTGTCCTCGGTCGGGGCCTTGTGAGCTTCGGTTGCCGCTCCGACTTTGAAGGTCTCCTGTCTGGCTCTGTTGACCTCTAGAGGAACCTGCCTGCCCTCCAACGCTGTCATCCAGCAGGTTTCGGCCGCCGTTGCTGTCCAGGGACATTTGGCCACCCTGCATCCCGTCGGGGGGTGGTACTGCAGTCGCTCCATTTTTTCCACCATGACCGATCGGAGTGCTGGTAAGTGGTGCGGGCTCACTGGGTCCATTTCCTGTATAGCGCAGGGCTGCTGGGGCCGCTTTGCTGCTCGGCCTGGCTGGCGTCTCCTCGTTGCGCCGGTCGCTCAAGTTAGCCACTGCGGCCATAGCTGCTGGCAACAGGTGATCAGCGCCGTCTCGCTGTCTGGCCCCTGGGTTCTCCCGGGCCGGGGTGAACTGCGAGAGTAGGCTCATGTCTTGCACCGTTCTGCTAGTTCGTTCTCCGAGCACAGCCCCTGCCGACCCTACACCACTATCGCTTTGAGGGCTACTAGGAGAAACCCCTTGCTTCACTACTTGAGCAATGGGCGACAAACCGGGAGGCTCACCTTGGATATCTGAACGATGACGGGCCCAATCGGTGCGCTGAATGGGAGGTGTGGGGGGACGAGATCGCTTAGCCACCGCTTCCGCTAGTCCATCGATACGCGCTGTGAGGGCCTCCATCTGCATCTCTATCTGGCGTTGCATCTTAACCTGGGTCTGGCGTTCCATGTTTTCCATCTGGCGTTGCATCTGAACCTGGGTCTGGTTCATGGTTTCCATCTGCGCCAGGAGGAGCTTCATCCAGGCGTGCTCTCCGGGGTCTTCTGTCCCCACACCAGCACCATCCAGACTCAACTCAGACTGTTCTTTTACATTTTCTTTGTCCTGTGACATTTTTATTTTTCCACTGATTTACGTGATTACTGAAGAAATTACAGTGCTTCACAAAATGGCTGACTCACTCAGTTGCTAGCTGGGTTAGCTCACAGTGTGCAGGCTGAATTATGCCGCCATGTGACCGGGGCAGGATCCTCCGGTGTTGAGATTATGGCGAATCCCAACCTTTTATCCCACTTCTGACACCACTTGTCGCGGTTTTTCTATAGCCCGGATAACTATGGATGGAGGCGGGGACTTTTAGGTGCGACAAACCGGGCTTCACCACCGTTAGCTAGATAGCTGCGCCAATGCTAGGGCTAGCCTGCTAGTTAGCTAGTTAGCCGTGTGCTAATGGGTTAGCAAGCTCACCTTGGGACCAGGGCTGGTGATGGAACAGGGCGGCTGAGCTCTAGGCGGGGCGGGAGATGGATGGCTGCTCTCCGGGGTGCGTGTCTCTCTCTCTCTCTGTACTCTGGCTCCGGTGTGACCGGGTGAATGTCTCTCTCAGTCTCTCTGGGGAAGCTCTCGGGGGTAGTCAGCTAGCTACAGGTACCGAGGCAGTCTGCTGCTAACACTACCACTGCTAGCCACCGTATCTACTGTCTAGCCCAGGATACGCTAGGTTTCCCTGCTCTATCCCACGCTAAGGTGACAGTCTACGATATGGTTACTAAACAGTTCTGGCGCTTTGTCTCTCCCGCGGTGTCTAATATAGTTGCGTCTGTGACAGCGCGAGCTAACCTGTGATTGGTCCTCTAGCTGCACGAGCCCAGTGCAACATTCCAAGTACATCCCCAGGCATTTCCCACTACAATACTTAGTGGGAAAGCTCCATTGTTTCTTCAAAGATGACTCTTCAACTTTTTTGGCAATAAAAACATGCCATGACAAGAGTTTGTGCAGTAATTGTCACTTTTTCCGGCTAACTTCTCATAGTACGACTAGTCCTGTCGCCATCTTGAGTCGACTCGGGCCACCAAACAAGCCCAAAACTCAGTTTTCCCTGTCTACACGTCAACACTGAAAGCGGACCTTTTGAAAATCTTCACCCTAGACAGACTTTACCAAAAGGTCAGTTTTCAGTGACCTAAAACCGTTTGCGTGTGGATGAAAGGCCAAAACGCATATAAAAAGCTACATTTTCAAAAACTACCTATACGTGTGGACTAGGCATAAGTCTCATATGTTTCCAGCAGCAAACTAAAGGTGTATGCGC
Source organism: Lampris incognitus (assembly GCF_029633865.1). Classification (NCBI taxonomy): domain Eukaryota; kingdom Metazoa; phylum Chordata; class Actinopteri; order Lampriformes; family Lampridae; genus Lampris; species Lampris incognitus. The sequence continues at coordinate 96,938,080 of NC_079213.1, read as the reverse complement.
AGGTTACGGTCAGGAGCAGGTCAGTGTAGTGTTAAGCTCAGCTATCTTCCTGTCCAACAGGGCAAGCGTGGGGATCACTATGGAGAAAATTCTCCAGTGAATTAAGTAAATAGTTGCAACTTTGATATTGCAACGTGCATGGATAAGTAGACACGCTGGCCGCTGGCTAGCGGGGGATCGGAAGCGTATGCGCCCTGAGGCGTGAAGGAGCTGATATGCTTAAACGCGGGGACGCGCTTTCCGAAGGAGGGAGGTAGTGTAACGTGCATGGATTAGTAGACCCGCTGGCCGCCGCTGGCTGGCGGGTCTGACCCTTTAGTCTAGCGGTTAGCGATGTCTCCTGCGGTGCGGGCAATAAAGGTTCGCTTCCCGGCCGCGGCAGTTCCTGTGGTTGCGTTGTCTCCCGAATTCGCTACAGTATGAAAACGCATCATCCTTTCTCCGAGAGAAAAAAAGCAAAAGAAAAGATGAGATTTAAGAAATCGGGAAAATTAAACTTTGCTTCTTCTTTTTCTTTTTTTGTTGTTGCTCTGACTTTAAGCAGATTAAGTAATAAAAAACGCAATCTCTTATCTAATAATAAGAGATGGCGTTTTGATCTGCTCTGCATTGGCAACGATTTTCTTTTTGGCTTGGTCACTTCCAGCTCTTATCAGCAGCTATGACGCGGTGATGGGGAGCAACCCCCACCCACGAAACTTGACAGGCTTGTGAACTCTACCGGAGCCGCCCGAAACAGCCATGGTTTAATGTCACCTCCTCACACATCACACAGAGAGATAAAGATAGAGGGAGGACGGGAGCGAGAGTGATCGTTTTGGGTAGCATAAATGACAAGGATTAAAAAATTCACGTGCCCCTGCTGTCCTGCGCTGCACAACATCTGTGCACTTCCAAAGGGAAGACAGCTCTCCCTGTAGGAACTGGAACCCCTCTACATTTCCACATTGCCTTGCTGCATGACTGCCTGTCTGCCCTTCGCCTTCGGGACACGACCGGGGGTTTGTGCGCCTGTTTAAGTTAAGTGCATGTGTTTGCATACGCTTTGAATAAGTCTGGCTTGCAGGTGGAAAAAAAAACGACTTTATTTACTCATCCTAACTTATTGCACAGGTGTTCACAAAAAGGGCCTATAATTGTGTAGCGGGCAATATCTGTCTGCCTCACCTTCACACTATATATATATATATATATATATATATATATATATATATATATATATATATATATATATATATATATATATATATATATATATATATATAAAGCAGGATGAAGAGAGGTGACCGTTTGTAGGCCTTTACTACTCTTTAAACAGGCGCAGGAAGGAGAAAAAATAACTGTGGTAGGAGGAGTTGGGGGGGGCTAGGGGAGAAAAGTATGAGTGGAGAAGATGAGGGCTAGAAGTTGCAGTGGTGATTTTCAGGGGCAGTGGCATCGAAACTCCTGAAATAACACCCTCATAAAAAAAACATTACCTATGAAGTAGATAGGTAGAGGAGGAAGAGGAGAAGAGAAGGCCAGGAAGTGCCAAGGATAAATGGGGGGTAGAAGAAAAGGACTCACAACATGAAGTCCTGCTCCCAGCATGGCTGGCTGCCACGTACAGCAATGGTTGTGCTCTTAACATTTTGCACCTTCAGGGTCACATAAGTGTTAAATTTCTCTGTCAAAACAGAGGGAAATAGAAATGCCATTGTTAATGCCATGAATATGTTTGTGTATATGTTTCAGTGTACATTTGTGTATGTTGTGTAAGTACAAAGACCAACAAAGCCTTTGCAAATGGCTGCCTTCCATCTCTGCCTTCTGAAGATCAGAAACTCACCTTGTGGTCCATCGAGCTTGGCTTTCTTCACTGCAAAACAAATGACGACAGAGAGAGGCAAGAGTCAAAGTGGGTTTTAAATCAAAAAACCTTCTTGGAAAGGGTAAACTGCTTTATTGTCTGTTTCTGTTTTCATGTCAATTAGCCTATAACATTGTCAGATAGTATCAATCCTCAAAGGAGATAATATGAGATATTTTTGAAGATTTTATACTATTTCATCACGCTTTTCACACACAACAGCATGTAATTCTTCATTCAAGTGAACCCCGAGGGGCTAGATGCAGCAAGCATTCACTCCAGTACGCGAGAAAGGCATCTTTTAGTGAGCCCATTGTGCATTCTGACCCATATATGAATTCCAATAAGACGTTTGAAGGGCTTGTTGCTGTAGCTTCAGCTGACAGCCAGCGGTAGCCCATGTGCATGTGTGTCCGGTCGGCTGGTGATAAGCAGAAGCCTGGCATTTTAGGCGGTGGATGAGGAGTCTGCTCCAATCACCCAAGGGCCGCTTCCTCTTTGGGCAGAATGCCAGAATCTTAATGTCAAAAGCTGCCTCTGCTTAATGACAGATGCCAGAGTCACTGACTGGCTCTGAGGATAGCCAAAAGGTATTTTGCACAGGTGAAAGAGAGTGGCTTGGATAGAATAGAGGTGGCACGTGTCCTGTCTTTTCTGGATGATTCATGAGTGTGTGCTGGTCCTGCATGGTTGACAGTAGCAGGGGATGATGGTGGGTGAAAGACTGAGCGGTGCCAAGACACGATAGGAGTGTCTCTGCTAAGGTGCCACTGTGACCTTCTCCATTGTAGGAACTTTATGGAGGTACCAGAGTGACCCCCCCACCCTTTTTCCCCTCCCCAATTGCGTACGGCCAACTACCCCACTCTTCCGAGCCGTCCCAGTCGCCGCTCCACCCCCTCTACCAATCCGGGGAGGGCTGCAGACTACCACATGCCTCCTCCGATACATGTGGAGTCACCAGCCGCTTCTTTTCCCCTGACAGTGAGGAGTTTCACCAGGGGGCGTAGCGCGTGGGAGGATCACGCCATTCCCCCCAGTTCCCCCGAACAGGCACCCCAACCGACCAGAGGAGGCGCTAGTGCAGCAACCAGAACACACAGGTACATCCGGCTTCCCACCCGCAGACACGGCCAATTGTGTCTATAGGGACGCCCGACCAACCCGGAGGTAACACGGGGATTCGAACCGGGATCCCCGTGTTGGTAGGCAACGGAAAAGACCGCTGCGCTACCCGGACGCCCCCACTAGAGTGACTTTTAAATGGACAGTTATGTCGTAAGCTCCATCCATTATTCATTCAGTCCCGCACCCTGCTGATGCCAACCATGCACAAGAGGCAGCAAGGCATTCATATTCAAAACCCTGGTTTTGAATCCATGTTGATCGCCTCCTTCCACTGATACGGCGTTTAAGACAAGAAGAAGGGGAAATTAATTTTAAATCATTAGAAAATCACAGGAATCAGTCTGAGGGAAACTCGGAGGACCACTAAAGTGGCAATACAAGTCAATGCAAGGCTGCAAGCAATGCAACTCACTGTGTTTTACAGTCCAGGAGAATGTATACACATGTCTAGAAAGTACTTATTACCCATGAACTATCTGTCCAAAATAAAGGCAGAAAAGCAAAAACAACAACTCCCTACTTCAGCCCCCATCTCTCTGTCTTTCTCGCTTTCTCTTTTACTTCCACACCTCTTGATGCCTTTGAATCGCCGAACAAGAAAAGCAGAGATGATCATTTATCTCATGAAGTTGTCAGAAGTGCTAACCTGTTAGTTTCGACCTGAGTAGATTTAAAAGAGACAAGGCTCCCGAACAATTTTCTGAGTCGGTGACATGCGACAGCCATCACGATCGCAGTGGACAGGTTGACATTTATCAATACTACGGCGAACCCTTACAACGAGCTGGATATCAGTCGGGTTAGTGATACAGAAGCAGGTATAGGAAGACGAGATTTAGTGTAAAATTTGCTTTTTAACCACATCCACCGTGGAAACCCATTCAAACTGCTTGCAAAGCAGCCACCCTTTAAGCCTCCTACAGACTGTGCGATTTTAGCAATCCTATAAGTTTATTGACTGCGCGATATGGATCTAATAAACTTGGGTACGACATCAAGTTTGATGTATGTAGACCGTAAGAATACCCCCCCCCTTTTCCCCCAATTGTATTTGGCCAATTACCCTATTTTGCGAGCCGTCCCGGTCGCTGCTCCACCCCCTCTGCTGATCCGCGGAGGGCTGCAGACTACCACATGCCTCCTCCGATAGGCGCCAAGTCGCCAGCCACTTCTTTTCACCTGACAGCGAGGAGTTTCTCCAGGGGGACGTAGCGCGTGGAAGTTACGCTACGCCACATTGACCCTGTTTACACCTTGTTTTAAAATGCGTTTTGGGTGATCGGATCACAAGTGGACAGCGAGACACATCGCTGTTTACACCTGTGTCTCTCGTGCGTCTCCAAATGCGTCCTGCTGACCACTTGTGATCATGTTTCGTTACTCGGAAGAAGAAGAAGAAGAAGAAGAAGAAGAAGAAGAAGAAGAAGAAGAAGAAGAAGAAGATTTCCTGTTACGTCCTTGTTGGGGGCGCATTAGCATTTACACTACAAAAGATATGTGGTCAAATGCGTCCCAGACCACCTCGGCAAGTGGTTTGAGTAACCGGTTCACAGAACGGTTTGATTGTCGTTTACACTTGTATTTAGCACTGTCCACTGTGATCCGGAAAAAACGCATTTTAAAACCAAGTGTAAACGGGGTTATTGTGAGATAGTCATCCTAAATTCCTGACACTGTCAGACTTTTGTACCAAGACCGTATTAACGGCCGTCTTTGAACTTGTCTCACAATGCGACGTGGGACCACCGTTTTGGAGCCACGACCAAAGATATCGCCTCGTTTAGTCATCTCTCGTCTGAGACTGCCCAAATCGCATTGTCTGTAGGAGGCTTTAGGGGCAAGACAAGTTTGGTAGAGGCGGTGTCGCACACGGTGGATAAACGAGCCACTTCTTTCCACTTTCCCAGCCGAAAATCGAGGCTGATGAGGAAAATCTCAGCTATCTAGTCCTCATCGTCTCTACCGAAAGACAGCTCTCTTCCTATGTTTTTCTGACACTGTGATCCGCCTCTCCTCCTCCCTTTTATCTCTACCTCCCTCCTCCACTCCCTCAGTCAGTCACTCCCACACGCTCTCCCCTTGCCATGTGGAAAGTGTGCACGTGTTCTCCCTTTCTATCTCTTTCTCTTGTGCTCCATTAATCTCTCTGTGCAGCCGAGAGCGGGTAGAGCGAGAGCTGCATCCCCACTACTAAAAATAGCCACTTCAGTGTGACAGGAGTGGATAGGGGGGTTTGGGGAGGGGGGCACGCTGGTGGTGAAGTGTGGGGGGGGGTACTTCCAGCTCACAGGCATAATACTAAACCAACTCTGCTGCGATTGCAGGGGGAGCGAAGAGGGTGGGGGCGTGGGGGTGGAAAGTGGCCCACATTTTCTCCAAACCCTCAACAGAAAATGTTAAGCCCCTGCTACAGCAATTACCGGGCCTCATATTTTCTTTCTTTGCTGGGGAAAATTGGATGAATTAAGTCACTTATGCTCTAGTACAAAAGCGAAAGGGGCTTTTGTTTGCCCAAGATTTTCCAACCAACGACCCAAAACTTGGACTAACTAAACAGTTGTACCAAAAGCAGGCACAACTGCATATGTGTAACCAAGAAGTCTGATGAAGATCATCTCTAGATTACGGCGGAAGAAGAAGAAAAAAAGATGCCACACATTCATAATTAAAAAAAATATATTTTCAAGACTAAGAGTTCAATTTTCCAAGTGTTCCTTGCCCCTGTCTTTGACACCAGAATAAATGAAATACCATAAATCTACACAGCACAGGGCATGGAGATGTTCAATTCTACACATTCAGATGAAATATTCCCTGCATAACCACTTATAAAAGACGCTAATTAAAGCAAAGACAACAACAACAACAATCTGAAAAATCAGTGTGAAACATAAGGACATTTCCAAACGTCAGAGGCCAGCGGCTCATGGCCTGCCCACATGAGAGAACTGGCACTCTAACACTGTGTCCTCACTGAACGTGACGCGAGAAGATCAGTTTGATTGGTTCATTTTCTATTGGAATGTCCCGACCGGCCGCGAGCGACGCGTCGTTTTGAGCTGAACTTTTGTCGGACGCCCTGATTCTACTTCCTGTCGCTCACGATGAGTTGAAAAGCGTTGTGTCATGGACGAGGAACGTCTCCGGTCTGATCTCCAGTGCACAGCTGATAGGTACGTGGTTTGTTTACGTGACTGTTTCAGGGTGGACAGAGAGCGTCCGATGCGACGCGACCCAGATAGCAATATTGCTGTGGCTCGGACCCGTCCCACACATGATGGCACTTGGGCGGTCCGCTCCTGTTTGCCATATCTGGGCCAGAACCAAGCCATAACAATGCTGCATGTGCCACATATTTGCCAAAGGTGGCCCACATTTGTTTTGTGATATTTGGGCCATATTCACCATACCACACAGGACACTTCAGGGTCACATCCAGATTACATGTTTGCCAAAAAAAAAGGCCCACATTTGATTTGGCATATTTGGGCAATGTTTGCTATTATACATGTGGGCCACTTCAGGCCCACATTCATTTTGTCAGGGCCAGAAGAAGGCCATCAGTGCCGCATCATTGCCTGAAGTGGCCCACATCCGGATGCTATCTGGGGATAGTCGGACACTCGCGTCTAGTTAGGAGACGGTGTAAGATGCTGAGAGCCACAGCAGAGGCAAAACAATGCTACAGTCCAGTTATGAGAAAAAAAGACTATTTATAGACATCCACCAAACCTGGTCATTATACAGTAAGGCATCAGTGTATTTGATATGGTAATAGGACTTGGGGAAAAACACAACTTGCCCAGGAAGAATCTGCTCTTAATTACCTCGTAGAAGGGACTCGGGAAATTCTTCTCTGAAGATCTGAGGTGCATTTAGTTTTAAGTACACATTTGAATAATGCATCTATGAGAGAAGCAGTCATTAATGAGGATGAGCTTCCCATGAGTCACCCACAGGACCCGCTGGCAGTTGTGTTTGCTATGTTTTTGCTGAGGGTTTTGTATTCGCTTACCCATTCTCACTCAGGTTTGGTAGCAATGGGATGGCCACCAGATCTGAATATGCTTCTAGACCTAGCCTAGCATATGAAAAATTATGTATCACACAACAAGACATGTCAGTAGGATATGAAAACCACCTCTGACCAGGCAGAGTGACTTTAGGGCTATTTCAAAACTTGTGCAAGCCTGAAAGCCTCCAGTAAGGCACATCATTTCACCTTCTTCTTACCAAGGTGATGATCATCCTCTCACAGTCTTATGCCAGCCATGAATCCATGAATAATAAACAATCAAAAAATATCATCATAGCTCTAGGTCGTTAGTGGAGTGTATGCATGCTACATCAGGGAGAGAAGGCCGGCAGACGCCAAAGCTACCAATAGGGTTGTTGTGCCAACAAAGGCACAGGGCACAAAGGGACCACAAAAGAATGCTCTTCAGTCCTGACGTCTGTGCTACCAACTTGTAGCCCCAGCAATGGTGCTGCAAATGTAGCAGACTCTCCAAACACCATAAGCCTGTTGAACCTCTCATTCAAGCTCAAGGATGCTATTCTATCCCCTGCTTTCCTTCACCTAACCCTGACAACCCCCCCCAACCAGAATAGGAGGAACAGCTCTAATCACATAATTGATAGTTGTGTCATACCCGCATTAGGAATGGTTGTCTATGACAGCCCTGTTAAAGGGGGGGGGGGTTAAGGGAGTTGTTCCTTATCCGATACCAGGATCCAAGGACAGGATGTTGTGTTGCTGTAAAGCCCCTTGAGGCAAATTTGTAATTTGTGATATTGGGCTATACAAATAAAATATACTTGACTTGACAGACAGAGGTAACTGGACCCACGTGTCACTTGGCTTAAATCAAACGAAAGCAGCACAGCCACTATGCGAGTGTACCACTACATCCATCCCGAGTGGTACAATTTCAGTAAACGGTCACATTTAAGTGCCTGGCAATGTACAATTACGCACACACGGGGGATGTCAGAAGCCCTAGAGACAAAATCTCTCTTGGCTTGAGAAACACATCACAAACAACCAGACTGCATAATATCAAGTCACTCACGCAGCGTTAGTTGTATTTACTGGCAAACGGTGACTCATTGGATGAACATAGGCATTCACCGGATGCAATATAAAGAGTATGCATACTAAGGTGGTGGGAAACGGCACCTTGAGAACTACTTAACAGAGTCGTGATTTCATAAGAACAATAAAAATAAACAATCAATACAAGCTGTGATAGTCATGGATCAGAAGGTTTCCTTTCTCGTCAGCTTGAATGAACGGGAATTTATTATTAAATATTCTAATACCCAGTCACGTGGTTTACGGGTTTTCCCACCGAAGAGAGAGAGAGAAAGAGAGAGAGAGAGAGAGAGAGAGAGAGAGAGAGAGAGAGAGAGAGAGAGAGAGAGAGAGAGACCCATTACGGCACATGCCTTTCTGCTCCGTGCAGTTGCGCACGAGAGAGAAATTCGGATCCGCCGCGACTCAAACAACAGTATTGCTACAATGTTGACGCGCGACTGAGAAGATCAAACAGTTAGTCGTGCTGCCATTTGATTAAAGGAGAGAGAGAGAGAGAGAGAGAGAGAGAGAGAGAGAGAGAGAGAGAGAGAGAGAGAGAGAGAGAGAGAGAGAGCGAGCGAGAGAGAGAGGTTCATGATAACTTGTTTTATGACGTTTGACAGCAGCTGCCGAAAGCTATCCATGCATCTGCACTTACACGTAGCATCCCCAGACGGGTTTAACCGCCGTGTTCACGCCTTCCTGCAGGAACGAGTCTGCCTCCGCGCGAGACATAAGGGGCTCGGACCCATGTAATTGCCAAATACTATCTCTTAAAATAAACGGGGGTTAAGTTTAGAGGTATACCTTCTCACACACCATTCGCAATAAAATTGGCGTTTTTTTCGCCACACAGATGTCCGGAATACTGACAGATGTTGACAAAATGCTCGGTATTTCGGACAGTGAAGCAAGTCCACCATGACCTGTGAAGATATCACTCGAGGCAATAAGGTGATACACACACACACACACACACACACACACACACACACACACACACACACACACACACACACACACACACACACACACACACACACACACACCTACAAGCGCATGTTTCACGGAGATGGTCGGCAAGTCATCGTTTCAAACTGCTTTTGCAAACCGCCTTTCAGTTTGAACTTACCTCCAACACACAGCAATGACATTTCTCAAATTCGCCCAAAAAAAAAAAAATCGATCTCGGATTTCTTCCCCGGCTTCCTTTCTTCGGCAAAGCTGCTCAAACGTACCACCCCCTGAGTTCCCCGGCAGGCGTGTGGAAAGATGCGAGTCTACACCGTCGGCTCTGGGTTCGGCCTGTGTATACAAGGTTTTGTCAGGCTTGGCAAAAACCCCCAGATAAAATCTGCCCAGTTCGAGAGTTGACACCCGAGTGGCGCTTCTCTCCCCCTCTTTTAAGGCTGTGTCTGGATAAAACCGATGTCTCGTTCCCCCTCCTCAGCTCTCCGCTCCCCAGCACACAGCCATCTTGTTCAGCTTCAGCACCGCCGCTGTGTGGACAGCTGCCGAGAGTGACGTCAGGGCGGGGGATGAAGGAGGCGGCGCCGGATGCTAACGACACCTCTCATCCAATAACTTAACCCCATCTCCACCGTCAAACCCCTGACTGTTTATCACAGAGCCTCCGATTCAAAGCACAATACAGTACTCGAAAAATTAGTGGAGGGTGGGGGGGCACTATGGCCTTGATCCCAGGGAATGGACAAATGAAATAAAATGCAGTTGGGATAAACACTATCCAAATTCGGCGACACGGTGGCGCAGTGGTTAGTTATCGCGGTCGCTTCACAGAAAGAAGGTCCTGGGTTTGAGCCCCGGGGTAGTCCAACCTTGGGGGTCGCCCCGGGTCGTCCTCTGTGTGGAGTTTGCATGCTCTCCCCGTGTCTGCGTGGGTTTCCTCCGAGGGCTCCGGTTTCCTCCTACAGTCCAAAGACATGTAGGTCAGGTGAATCGGCCAAACTAAATTGTCCCTAGGTGTGTGTGTGTGTGTGTGTGTGTGTGTGTGTGTGTGTGTGTGTGTGTGTGTGTGTGTGTGTGTGTGTGTGTGTGTGTGTGTGTGTGTGAGATGGCCTGTCCAGGGTGTCTTCCCGCCTGCCGCCCAATGACTGCTGGGACAGGCTCCAGCGACCCCAGGAGCAGGATAAGCGGTTCGGATAACGGATGGATGGACAATCCAAATTCCCTCGTGAGCTAAGATACTGAAAATGATAAATGATAGACATAATTTTGCCCTGAAATCTATAAACTCGTGGCAAACTTGAGTGGTTCTGTTATACGCTCACTCACTTCTACCCCGAAAAATGCACCCCGACGTCCTAAGGACATTATTCAGCTATGTAAAAATTGTAATGCGGTACTCTCTATACACACACACCCAACAGAACATCAGTGTTTCTGTTCCTAAAATGTTTTATTTACAGTATTTCCTAATGCCTACCGACCTTTATTATTAACTCCCCTGACCCCCAATGCAGCTGCTGTTGTTTTGTATTGTCCAATGTTGAGCCATTTAAGGCAAGCCAAGCAAAACTCTTTGTCTGTGGAAAGATACTAGCCAATAAATCTGATAATGGAGTTTCTTAACAGCTACCGGTGTGTGTGTGTGTGTGTGTGTGTGTGTGTGTGTGTGTTCTTGTACATCTATCTCTGTGAGGACCAATTTGAGTTTCAACCATCAGTGAGGACATTTTCGCAAAGTGTGGACAATTTGGCTGGTCCTCACTTCCTTAAGGGTCTATTTTTGTTGTAACGTTTATGTGAGAACGTCACTATTTGGATGTTATTGTTTAATTCTTGTGAATGATAATATGACTAATTTATTCTTGATTAGATTTATTGAAGGAAACGGGGTAAAACTGTAGTTCTGCGTAAGGGAACTACATTACCCACGATGCTGTTGTCACACTAACGTAACAGAGGGGGAAAAACTATTTCAGTGTGTGTGTGTGTGCGCGCGTGTCTACAGCCTCGAGCTCGCAGTTCAGAGCGATTTCTCCGTGTATTAGACTGCTTTAACTTCAGTAAAGGTTCCGCTCTACATTACAGTTTTGTCAGTCATTATTGTTAACTACGATTCCTAAAGAAGAAAGAACAATTTTAGGTTTAGGATTAAGGTTAGGGAATGAATTTAGTCAATGAGGGCTCCCCACAAAGATAGAGGTACAACATAGAGTGAGTGAGTGAGCGTGTGTCTCAATTGCTCCCTCTATCGGCAGTATCCATATTCCATTGCATATTGTTGCCTGCACTGTGTGCAAGAGACCAGGTAGAAGGGGAGTAAGGCCAGGAGCATCGGAGGTGGGTTCAAACTCTTCTACCATGGTGCGAATGGGGGCAGAAATTGGGTAGGGGTAATTCTGAAGGAAGAGTATGTCAAGAGCGTGCTGGAGGTGAAGAGAGTGTCAGACAGAGTGATGAGTATGAAGCTGGAAATCGAAGGTGTATTGATGAACGTTATCAGTGCATATGCCCCGCAAGTTGGTGGTGAGATGGAAGAGAAAGAAGAATTCTGGAGTGAGTTGGATGAAGTGGTGGAGAGGGTACCCAAGGGGGAGAGTGGTGATTGGAGTAGACTCCAATGGGCATGTTGGTGAAGGGAATAGAGGTGATGGGCAGGTATGGTGTCAAGGAAAGAAATGTGGGAGGAAAAATGGTGGTGGATTTTGCAAAAAGGGTGGAAATGGCTGTGGTGAATACATATTTCAAGAAGAGGGAGGAACACAGGGTGACATACAAGAGTGGAGGAAAGTGCACACAGGTGGACTATATCTTATGTAGAAGGCGCGAGCTGAAAGGGATTGAAGACTGCAAGGTGGTGACAGGGGAGAACGTAGCTAGGCAGCATCAGATGGTGGTCTGTAGGATGACTTTGGAGACCAAGAAGAGGAAGAGCGTGAAAGCAGAGCTGAAGATCAAATGGTGGAAGTTGAAGAAGGGAGACTGTTGTGTGGAGTTCAGGGAGGAGTTAAGACAGGCACTGGGTGGTAGTGAAGCGTTACGAAATGGCTGGGCAACCACTGCAGAAATAGAGAGGGAGACAGCTAGGAAGGTACTTGATGTGTCATCGAGACAGATGAAGGAAGACAAGGACACTTGGTGGTGGAACGAGGAAGTACAGCAAAGTATACAGAGGAAGAGGTTGGCAAAGAAGTGGGATAGTCAGAGAGATGAAGAAAACAGGAGTACAAGGAGATGCAGCATAAAGCGAAGAGAGAGGTGGCAAAGGCAAAGGAAAAGGCGTATGGTGAGTTGTATGAGAGGTTAGACCCCAAGGGTGGAGAAAAGGACTTGTACCAATTGGCTAGACAGAGGGGCCAAGCTGGGAAGGATGGGCAATAGGTAAAACGATCAAGGATAGAGCTGGAAATGTGCTGACAAGTGAGGACAGTGTGCTGACAAGGTGGAAGGAGTACTTTGAGGGGCTGATGAATGAAGAAAATGAGAGCGAGAGAAGGTTGGATGATGTAGGGATAGTGACTCAGGAAGTGTGGTGGATTAGCAAGGAAGAAGTGAGGACAGCTATGAAAAGGATGAAGAGTGGAGAAGCAGTTGGTCCAGATGACATACCTGTGGAGGCATGGAGATGTTTAGGAGAGATGGCAGTGGCGTTTTTAACTAGATTGTTTAACACAATTTTAGAAGAAGAGGATGCCTGAGGAGTGGAGAAGAAGCGTACTGGTACTGATTTTCAAGAACAAGGGCGATGTGCAGAACTGTATCAACTACAGAGGTATAAAGTTGATCAGCCACAGCATTAAGATATGGGAAAGAGTAATAGAAGCTAGGTTAAGAGAAGAGGTGATGATCAGCGAGCAGCAGTATGATTTCATGCCACGAAAGAGCACCACAGATGTGATGTTTGCTTTGAGAATGTTGATTGAGAAGTATAGAGAAGGCCAGAAAGTTACATTGTGTCTTTGTGGATTTAGAGAAAGCATACGACAGGGTGCCGAGAGAGGTGTGGTATTGTATGAGGAAGTCGGGAGTTGCAGATAAGTATTGAAGGATGTTTGAGAGTGGTGAGGTGTGTGGTTGGAATGACAGATGGGTTCAAGGTGGAGGTGGGATTACATCAAGGATCGGCTCTGAGCCCTTTCTTGTTTGCAATGGTGATGGACAGGTTGATGGACGAGATCAGGCAGGAGTCTCTTCGGACTATGATGTTTGCAGATGACATTGTGATCTGTAGCAAGAGTAGGGTGCAGGTGGAGGAGAGCCTGGAGAGGTGGAGGTATGCACTGGAGAGAAGAGGAATGAAAGTCAGTGCGAGCAAGATGGAATACATATACTACGTGAGTGACAGCGAGGACAGTGGAATTGTGAGGATGCAAGGAGTAGCGGTGACAAAGGCATAAGAGTTTAAATACTTGGGTCAACTGTACAAAGCAATGGGGAGTGCAGAGGAGAGGTGAAGAGAGTGCAGGCAAGGTGGAATGGGTGGAGAAGGGTGTCAGGAGTGATTTGCGACAGAAGGGTACCAGCAAGAGTTAAAGGGAAGGTTTACAAGATGGTTGTGAGACCAGCTATGTTATATGGTTTGGAGACAGTGGTACCGACGAAAAGACAGGAGGCGGGGCTGGAGGTGGCAGAGTTGAAGATGCTAAGATTTTCACTGGGAGTGACGAAGGAGGACAGGATTAGGAACGGGATATTAGGGGGACAGCTCAGGTTTGACGGTTTGGAGATGAAGCAAGAGAGGCAAGATTGAGATGGCTTGGACAAGTGTGGAGGAGAGATGCTGAGTATATTGGGAGAAAGATGCTGAATATGGAGCTGCCAGGGAAGAGGAAAACAGGAAGGCCAAAGAGGAGGTTTATGGATGTGGTGAGAGAGGACATGCAGGTGGCTGGTGTGACAAAGGAAGATGCAGAGGACAGGAAGAAATGGAAACAGATGATCCGCTGTGGTGACCCCTAACGGGAGCAGCCGAGAGTAGTAGTAGTAGATATTGTTGCCTGCACTGTCATAAAGTTGTCCAAACAGAAATAGATCACTTTTCATTTTAAGTATTATCCACCAATGAATCCATTTGCCTATTACAATACCATATCCCAAAACCAACAATGCCATAAAAAACAAAAAAAACAAAACAAAACAAAACAATTAGATGTACATGCTGGTCTTAACTCAGCCATATTACACAAATGTACACTACCGTTCAAAAGTTTGGGATCACCCAAACAATTTCGTGTTTTCCATGAAAAGTCACACTTATTCACCACCATATGTTGTGAAATGAATAGAAAATAGAGTCAAGACATTGACAAGGTTAGAAATAATGATTTGTATTTGAAATAAGATTTTTTTTACATCAAACTTTGCTTTCGTCAAAGAATCCTCCATTTGCAGCAATTACAGCATTGCAGACCTTTGGCATTCTAGCTGTTAATTTGTTGAGGTAATCTGGAGAAATTGCACCCCACGCTTCCAGAAGCAGCTCCCACAAGTTGGATTGGTTGGATGGGCACTTCTTTGAGCAGATTGAGTTTCTGGAGCATCACATTTGTGGGGTCAATTAAACGCTCAAAATGGCCACCACATCCATAAACCTCATCTTTGGCCTTCCTGTTTTCCTCTTCCCTGGCAGCTCCATATTCAGCATCTTTCTCCCAATATACTCAGCATCTCTCCTCCACACTTGTCCAAGCCATCTCAATCTTGCCTCTCTTGCTTCATCTCCAAACCGTCAAACCTGAGCTGTCCCCCTAATATCCCGTTCCTAATCCTGTCCTCCTTCGTCACTCCCAGGACAGCACAAACAGGCTCTAACAGGTACTATTTAATGAAGATGCCAGTTGGGGACCTGTGAGGCGTCTGTTTCTCAAACTAGAGACTCTAATGTACTTATCTTCTTGCTCAGTTGTGCAACGCGGCCTCCCACTTCTTTTTCTACTCTGGTTAGAGCCTGTTTGTGCTGTCCTCTGAAGGGAGTAGTACACACCGTTGTAGGAAATCTTCAATTTCTTAGCAATTTCTCGCATGGAATAGCCTTCATTTCTAAGAACAAGAATAGACTGTCGAGTTTCAGATGAAAGTTCTCTTTTTCTGGCCATTTTGAGCGTTTAATTGACCCCACAAATGTGATGCTCCAGAAACTCAATCTGCTCAAAGAAGTGCCCATCCAACCAATCCAACTTGTGGGAGCTGCTTCTGGAAGCGTGGGGTGCAATTTCTCCAGATTACCTCAACAAATTAACAGCTAGAATGCCAAAGGTCTGCAATGCTGTAATTGCTGCAAATGGAGGATTTTTTGACGAAAGCAAAGTTTGATGTAAAAAAAATCTTATTTCAAATACAAATCATTATTTCTAACCTTGTCAATGTCTTGACTCTATTTTCTATTCATTTCACAACATATGGTGGTGAATAAGTGTGACTTTTCATGGAAAACACAAAATTGTTTGGGTGATCCCAAACTTTTGAACGGTAGTGTATGTAAACTGAGTTTTTGTTTTATTGCAAATAGAGAATGGAAGCAGAATAAATCGATTCAATATTTCAATGAACCATACAAATATGACATTTTTAAATTCTGACTAACAAATAACACATCTACTATTCTACTATCTATCATTATCAACCCTAAACTTTAAAAACAAAAATTCATATACTCAATATTTTATCTTTTCCAGTTTGTTTAGTCATTCTGGTCATCTCCCTCCATATTTCAAACAACAAGGTAGCCAACTGAAAAGTCTGAATTCACCCAAAATAGCATTTATAGCTGTGATACTCAACCATGTGCCATGGAGGGCCAAGTGTGTGCAGGTTTTTATTCCAACCCAATTTTCTTTTCTTTTTGTTAGTTAATTTGTCTTCACAGCAGTTTAAGAGCCCTGAAATCACTGCTCCTAACCAACCAACATTTTCCATATGGTCAGCCTATATAAGCTGGGTCCAACCAACATTTTCCTTTGTCATACAAGTCTAAAGGCCCGTTATGAATTTCGCTTGTTTTTCTTTTTTTATATATAAATATATATTGTTTATTTTCTCCTTTATCTTGTCTTATGAAAACTCTATGCCATATCACATGAGTGTATGTTCTTTGTCTGTTCATGATAGTGTTTGTGTATACTTGTATGTATCATGAATTGAGTGGTGTGTATGTGTGTGTGTGTTGTGACTATGACTGATTCATTGTACTTGTGCAACATGGGGGTGTTTATGGGATGCATTGTTGTCGGGTGCTGTGCTCAACCGTGTCGCCGTCTCTTGCCATGTCTGGAATTATCGATTTATACATACAAATTTATACATGAAAATTGCTATAATTGGTTCCTGTAGTATGCCGCCTGGAGAATGCCACTTTTCAAGCCCCTGGAGGGTTTTTAGGTAATTCTGCTTCACATTTTCTTTCAAATTATATATTGTATTTTTTTTTAAATGTCATATGTGTAAATGAAATTAAAAAATAAGAAATGAAATTTTAAAAAAAATTAAATGAACACTACACCAGCTACTGCATGACACGTGGTCGAGGATAACAGATGTACAGTAAAGTGACGATTAGTTCACTCTCATTGCACAGACCATAGAGGTATGGCTGAGGCCAGTTTGAACAGCCAATAGTAAGCCAAATGAATAGGCTGAGGAGGGAATACAGGTCTATAAGAAGGTAAATTAAATTGAGCATTTCTCCCTGAATTGCCATTGTCCCAGCATTGCCACACAAGCTTACAATCACAACACTGAAAGATTAAAAACATTCCACATGAGCAGATGTACAATATGGCCAGACTCATGCCATGTGCATGGTATTTTGATTTCTTTGTATTCATCTTCCTTGTTGAATGGCACTGATTTGATGCCACAGAGACTGTCACCTGTCCAACTGATGCAGGAACGGATGGACTCCAGCTGGAATGACTTACAGCTTCTCACTGTACAAATAAGTAAAAAAATGTACATGTATGACTAGATTAAACATATAAGAAAACATCTTGGAATTGGTGCTTGAGATTCTAGTCGGAAAAAATGATGATTTAGTCCCAGTGGACTTAAAGCCCAGCACAGCCTACTCTGAAGTTCGCTTTGTTTTTGTTTTCTTTTTGGCCAGGCATTGCTTTCTGCACGTCCGCAAATTATACATCTCTACACATCAGACGATTTTACTTAACAGTGATAAATGATTTACCTGTCTAGATGAGAGAGAACCTCACGGAGCTGGGTGAACAAGGCACGGTGCTTATCGGGGTTGCTCTCAAGCACTCCACTAAGACGGCTCAGGTATGAGTCTAAGTTCCCTAATGATGGGGTTTCACCTGTACCTGAAGGAAGAAAGCGCAAGATCAACACAACAGTCAATGGATATCTTTTTAAGGGGATATGCCATTTAACTCGCTTCACATGACCAAACATTAACCCCGAAACGTTAACTTCCGATAGTTGTGAGTCCCCCATGTTAACAAGCAAAAGTCATCCATTCTAATCTGTGTTTTCTAAAGATCTGCAATTGAGCTTTCCGTATTATTGTTAATGAAACAGCTTCCAAAAATCGAGGCTTTTTTTCTGTCCAACTGTAGAAACTAATAGAGCAGTTATAGGTGATTGGGAATCATTAAATTGAGTGGTAAAGAGGCGTTTGGGTAGCACAGCGGTCTATTCCGTTGCCTACCAACATGAGGATCAGCGGTTTGAATCCCCGTGTGACCTCCGGTTTGGTCGGGCATCCCTACAGACACAACTGGCCGTGTCTGCGGGTGGGAAGCTGGATGTGGGTATGTGTCCTGATCGCTCCACTAGTGCCTCCTCTGGTTGGTCAGGGCACCTGTTCGGGGGGGGCAGCGTGATCCTCCCACACGCTATGTCCCCTTGGCGAAACTCCTCACTGTCAGGTGAAAAGAAGCAGCTGGCGACACCACATGTATCGGAGGAGGCATGAGGTAGTCTGCAGCCCTCCCTGGATCGGCAGAGGGGGTGGAGCAGCGACCGGGACAGCTCAAGAGTGGAGTAATTTACCTTTTGCAAAGTACCGCCCCAGAACGGTGCTTGTCCAATCCTATCTTAGCAACGGTCCATCAAGCTTTCAAACACACAGCAAAATGCTGAAACGGTGTGCCTATGGGATCTGCACATCGGATACTAGACATCTGAAAAGTTTGGAGGGGGTGTAATTTTCTTTCCCTTCCCAAAACCCAGAACGCAAGAAGCGCAATGTCGGCAACAGATTTCGCAGTATAGCAGACCCCATGGCCAGCTTAATTCATTCAAAATCAACAAAAATACCTGTCTGCTCCAAGCTAAGGTTGCTACTAGCTATTATTGATGGCTAATACAGCTAACGTATTATTACTGTTACTTTTACCCACACAATGCGCTGATTTCTTCCTTCATGTTTTGGTGTTTTCCGACTACTTCCTGGATAGTTCTGAGATGCTTGATGGGCATAGCAACAGTAACTAAGGGGGGCGGGACTTTGCGAAAGGTCAATTGGCCAGATACAATTGGGGGGGAAAGGGGGGAGAAAAAAAAAAGAGTGGTAAATCTTTGAAGAGCAAATAAAGCCAATGCCACTTTTGTGAGCTTGCTACCATCTTAAGTGGAATAACCCATCTATAACTGCTAGGCTGCTCTTGGGATCAAGTTATCTATAGCAATAAACAGCTGCAGCTAATAACATTAACAATGGGTCTGATTGATTTAAGTGTGACTGTTGACAATAGTCAATAGTTTCGTCAATACTGGCTCATTAGCACACCTAAGTAAGATAGAAGTATAAAGGAGCTCTGGCCAATATCTACTATGAATATTGCCAATTTTGCCCCTCTAATTGATTCACTTTTGAGGAATCTATATTTTGCTGACCTGGGAGAGCAACTGATGAAAGACTGTTGACAAGTGTGTGCTTGATGGCCAGTAAGTGCTTGTGGAGAGCATGGGTGCGGAGCTCATCCTGCCCCAGTTCCACCTCCAGTCTCTCCTTAGCACTGTACATGTCCTTAATGTGCCTTTGCAGCACTGCATTCTGCTCCTCAAATTCAATATTGGCCTTTCGCAGCCGCCGCAGTTCAGCTTCTCGTGCTGAGATGAGAGATGGAGAACAGGAAGAAAACAGGAAGAACAAGAATGAGAAATCCAAAGGGTGAGCATGTCCATGCCACTAATACATGACAGGATTGGGCTTTGATAAAATTTATTTGTGATGTTCAAAGAATCTCATAATTCCTGTTTTTGGCACCTTTGTTCTGATCCAGGAACTCCTCTGTGAAGATGGGGATATCAAATCTGCTGGACAGGTCAGGAGCCTAAACGACAAATTAGGAAAACATGTAACTTTTATAGTAGGTTTACACAAGAATTTTCAGTAAAAACAAGATGTGTGAAACAGTGAAAATACCTTTTGTAAAGCTGACCCTGAACTTGCATTGATAATGACTGATGCAGAGTCCTCTGAAAACAACAACACAAATGAAGTTACAGGTTATCCTGATATTACCAGGTAGACCTAGTTCAAACATTATTCTTAGCACATTATGAAAGAAGAAAAAAGAAAAAAACCCAGGTGGACATTAAGTTGCAATCCTTAAGATTTAAATTCAGATAAATAGCTGGCGCATTTAAGACATTAGCTAATCCACAAATATCCAAATCATGAATGCTTGAAGTTGTTCATATTGATGATTACAGCATCCGGGTGGTATGGCGGTCTATTCCGTTGCCTACCAACACAGGGATCGCCGGTTCAAATCCAGCTTGGTCGGGTGTCCCTATAGACATAAATGGCAGTGTCTGCGGGTGGGAAGCTGGATGTGGGTATGTGTCCTGGTTGCTGCACTAGTGCCTCCTCTGGTTGGTCGGGGTGCCTGTTTGGGGTGGAGGGGGAACTGGGGGGAACAGCATGATCCTCCTATGCGCTATGTCCCCCTGGTGAAACTTCTCACTGTATTGGAGGAGGCATGTGGTGGTCTGCAGCCCTCCCCGGATCGGCAGAGGGGGTGGAGCAGTGACTTGGACAGCTCGGAAAATAGGGTAATTGGCCAAGTACAATTGGGGAGAAAAAAGGGGGGAAAAGTCCCCCAAAATAAATGAATAAATAAATAAATATTGATGATTACTGTCTTGACATTTCTGGGGAAGATGTTTTGGCACATACTGATTAACATCCTCACTATTGCCGCTAAATGGAAAAGAAATGGGCAACAATGAGTTTGAAGAAACAAAGTTGTTGCTAACAAATAGATATGGCAGATAGAGCTTGGAGAGGACCTTTAAAAACAGATACTACATCTATAGCTAAAATTTGGGTTACAGACAGGTATTTTTTGCTTGGCAGCAGGTAAGGTGCTTCCCCGACAGCACCAGTGGCAATTTCATTTTGAATATATCGCTTGAATTTGAAGAGCTCAAACATGACTGCAATTACCACATATCACTATAAGTATCAGTAGGTTTAACAAAAAACAATGTTTAGGAAAGTAGCTTAAAAAAAGAGAAAATAATAACTAAATAAATTCTTAATTTTATAGTGCTTCTCAAAGTGAACGTTACAAAGGGCTTCACAAAACTACAGGAGCAAAAAAACAACTAAAAAATATGTTAGTTGACCTAACAAGAGGCTGTTCCCCTGTTTGCAGCCACTACTGAAAATGCATGTCGTCGCTTCATTTTCATTTTGTCTCCAGAAAGACCAGGTGTCAGCAGTTTACTAATATATATTTAGGCGCTGAACACAGGGACTCACATAGCAATGTAGGTAAAGAAAAATATTGAGGTCAGACTTAAATTTAACTAAAGGCCAATGCAAGGAGGAATAATAATAATACAACAAGTGATTGATAAGTGTTCTACATAAGTGATTTATTTGGGCAAATGTCAAGATATTTTACCTTTCTTGACCTTCTTGTCCTGTATCTTAGCACTGGTAATCTGGAAGGCCTCACTCTGCTGGTATTCCTTAAGCTCCCGTGCATACTGCACCTTCTCACGCTCTGCCTCGTCCAGGTAGCGCTGTTAACAAATTATTTATATTGAAATGTACTTATCCCTATAAAGGATATTATCTTTTTTTCTACAAACATTCAGTAACAGTTAACTTCATGGAAGTAAATTAGCAATGACCAAAGCACTGTCAACCTTTGAAATAACAACATCTTATTAAATTAAATAAGCATAGCAGGTGGCATTCATTACTCCCAGACATGTGTGCCCAGAGCCACAGCATCCCCAATATTTCCTCATCCAGCCATAACCATTGGAAAGAGTTGCCTTTCATTGGCAGCTTTTAACAACATATGCAGTCAGTGTCTGTACAACCTGGAAGGTTACCTGTTTGTCATTAGGGGCTAACCGACTCCACTCTGCGCCAAGTCGCTTGGTTATTTCTGGGAAAGGCAAGTCGGGGTATTGGGCACGCATCTGTTCTCGACGTTCATTAAGAAACCTCACGTATCCTGTCACCGGTGCCTTGGGGCCATTGGGGAGCACCTTCTTTCTCTTCTTCCCCTTTGGCCAGCCCCTCTTTTTAGGCTGCATACAAGGGGCACATATGACGACATCAGCAGGGTGTTCAGGTCATTCTTCTACGCTGCTTCTCCTCTCTCAGACACCAACTGCCGTGGCTTGTTGTGAAGTTATTTCACAAGTAATGTATCTACTATTTGAGCTTGGGACAAATCAATAAGACTCTTATTGCAAAATTTACCAAGCCGGTTTATTTATCTGTGGGCTATTTTAAAGTATAAATAACTCAAAAACAAGTTACCCCTTCACGAGCTGGGCAAATCCTCACCTCTTCTTGGGTGGGATCAGATGAATGTGGGCCTTTGGCTTGTGGTGCGCCATCACTTTGCTCCTGTTTTACTCCTCCCATGGTTTCAGTCCTCGGCAGGTGTCTATCTGTGTGGAACAAATGAAAGTGGGTTTAAATTCGTTTTACATTATCTTTAGAAGGAAATCCGTTTCACGACAACGCAGTTAGAAGATTAGTAGGGGACAAGGGTGGTGGTGGGAACTGCTACCTAAGTTTTTTTCCCCTGACTTTATCTTTTTCTTCTTAAGCAAATAGTGCGCTCTTCTTACCAGCTAGCATGCCTCAGTATAATTAAGGGTCAGTTAGCAACTTCATCAGGCTAACTCAGAGGCTAGCTTGCAGGCTGCAGACTGAGCAATTCGCACGGTAAGCTACATCAAACGGACAATAAGGGGGAATGGTCATCGAATCTGCCTGCTGATAAAATAAATTGCAAAACTGGAAGGAAATATCCATACGTAGACTGGTGGGGTGTTTCTCCCTGATGAAGACGGGTATTTCTTAGAACAATATTTTTTGCTTTTAGCTAGACGTGTAATTACTCACCCTGTCATGAACCGTTCAGCCAAACAGGAAGGGTACAAATCATCTGATTGGCTGATGCAAGTCTGCCTTTATGATTGGTTGGTTTATTCTGACACACATACACACACACTCGTTCTCTCTCTCTCTCGCTCTCTCTCTCTGCAACTACATTTTTTTAATGCTAGGATGAGCTGGGCACAAATTTTAAGCTACTGTGCCGTTGCACTTTAAACTTGTATTTTACTCGTTTCCATGCACTTCTGGAAGTGCGCGCGTTATAAATAAACTTTAATTTTGTTAAATGAGTGCTTTTTGTTATAAAGAAACAGATTGCATCATCAACGCAAAAGGTAACGACGACAGATGCAAACGTTAGGCACAGTTGGGCTCTAAGGTGACGTGCAACAGCATCTTGCGGTGTCAGCTATAACCCACGTAAATAGGCCTGTGTGTCAGATTACACAAGGACAACCGGGACCTCCGACCGGTCCAGAGAAGTATAACACATGATTAAGATCCCCGGGCCCCCTTGTTATGTGATAAAACATTTATCTTAAGTTTCCAGTACACCAACATATCCCCTCATGTCATGGAGTCTGCGCTTCCAGGTTGAGCTTGTTTGTCCCCGTGGAAAGACCCTGCTGCGGCAGCGCTCACTCCACTCCGTTCCAAGATGGCTACTGAGGAGTGCCGTAGCGGGGCGCAGTCCCTCCGTGTCGCTCCGCCCGGCCCGCTAGGGAACGCTCCGACAGGCCTCGGCGGAGTGACGACGAACGCCGACAGAAGAGCGGAGGAGTCCGCCAACAGACGGCCCGCCGCCGCGCAGCCGGCAGCCCGGAGCACCGCCGCCGCCGCCACGAACATGACGGCGTCGGCGGCTTCTGAGGACTCTTTGACCGTCTCCTCCTCGCTCCCCGGCAGCCCGTCGCCCGCCGCCGTGCTGGTGTACCGGGAGTCGGTGTACAACTGGCAGGCCACCAAAAACACCGTGAAAGAGCGATTTGCGTTCCTGTTCAACAATGAAGTGCTGAGCGACGTGCATTTTCTTGTCGGGAAGGGAATGGGAGTGCAGCGGATACCAGCCCATAGGTGAGTAAGCATGGTCTCTGCGTTTTCAGGGGATGGAGGATATGCAATGCACACATCTTTAGTCTCGGCAGCATCCAATGGCTGCTATTATGTGAGAAGGGAAGCCCGCTCAGGCACATGTCAGTGATATGTCCCTTTGCTGCAGAAACCGATACCAGGCTTATTTAGTTTAGGCGACTACTCCCAAGTAGACAGGTCATTCTAAACAAAATGGTTCCATGCTGTCATTTAATAGCAAGGTAAGGTAATTATACTTATTGGGATAACTGTCCATTGGCATCCAAAATGAGACGGGGCAGTTTGAAAGGGGGGGGGGGGCTGTGAGTCAAACTTGACACGAAACACGTCTTTGTAGATTTGCCCTTGCAGTTGGAAGTGCCGTGTTCGACGCGATGTTTAATGGCGGTATGGCCACTACCTCCACCGAGATTGAGCTGCCAGACGTGGAGCCTGCCGCCTTCCTTGCCCTGCTCAAGTAAGCAAACAGCAGCATTTAACAACAGAAGAATACATGGAGGGGGGGGGGGGTTGACAAGTTGCAGTGCCGCCTTCTAAACCTACCGTGTCTATACGCCCTTTTGCAGTTTTCCTCCCTCAATAAAAGATGGGCTTGATGCTTGCAGGTGTAGGGCATGATCTTGCACGTTCAAGGTTAAGCATGATGATTTGAAGGGACCACCTTCAAATCGCTGTCACGGCGAAGATGGTCTTGCTTTCTTAAAACCACTGCAATGATGGGGGGAGGCGCTTGAAACTTTGATATTGTATATGGTTCATACTCTGATATGGATTGCTTTGACTTTTGAACTGTATGTCTGGACTTTAGGTTCCTTTACTCGGATGAGGTACAAATTGGTCCAGAGACGGTGATGACCACTCTGTACACAGCCAAAAAGTATGCTGTTCCAGCCCTGGAGGCTCACTGTGTAGAGTTCCTCAAGAAGAACCTGAGGGCTGATAATGCATTCATGCTCCTCACACAGGTAGTTTACATCATGTACTGCACAGGTAGTTTACATCATGTACTGCACACTTTTGATGTGTAACAAAGACTGTGTGATAACTTACAAAAAAAAGGGGGCTGGCCCAATTCAGTCATCGTTATCTGTTCCAGGCTCGGCTATTTGATGAGCCACAGTTGGCCAGCCTCTGTCTTGAGAACATTGACAAAAACACTGTAGATGCTCTGGCTGCAGAGGGCTTCACTGATATTGACCTGGGTAAGTAAAGTTAAGGTTCTTCTGGCCGCTTTTGAACTAAATTTGGCTGCTTGCTCCAGTTGTGATAACAAATGGAAAATTATTTTTCCCCCCCTTTTGTGATATTCTCCACCTTCGGACATGTAGACACACTAGTTGCTGTGCTGGAAAGGGACACACTGGGGGTACGTGAGGTGCGTCTATTTGCGGCGGCGGTGCGTTGGGCAGAGGCAGAAACTCAGAGGCAGCAACTGCAGCAGACACCAGAGAACAAACGAAAGGTCCTGGGCAAAGCCTTGTCTCTCATCCGCTTCCCGCTAATGACCATTGAGGAGTTTGCTGCAGGTATAACACCCATATGACATGCACATTTGTATAAGCGTAAGCAAGCACATACACTTATTCTATGTTCAGAGCTGCCAACCTGCCTCTCGATTCTGATTATATCGGACATTTTTCATTTTCAATGAATATCCAATTAAAAAAAAAACAATCGAAATTTGGCTCCATAAGATTTCATTTACCCATGTGAGCCAGTATCAAGATCTTCCCCACATATACAATGTAGACTATTTCCCTACAGGTCCGGCACAGTCTGGTATCCTGACTGACCGCGAGGTTGTGAGCCTGTTCCTCCACTTCACAGTTAATCCCAAGCCTCATGTTGAATTTATTGACCGCCCTCGCTGCTGCCTAAGGGGTAAGGAATGCAGCATCACACGCTTTGGACAGGTGGAGAGCCGCTGGGGCTACAGTGGGACCAGTGACCGTATCCGGTGAGTCATCCAATATGTTGCATGTATACTGGCACCCATTTTTTTCCCCACTGTGTTAATTACTGTCAAATGTCTCATTCCAGATTTTCAGTAAACCGCAGGATATTTGTGGTGGGATTTGGACTGTATGGTTCGATACATGGGCCCACAGACTACCAAGTCAACGTTCAGGTTAGTTGAATTGTAGTCACTATACTTACAGAGGCTGTTTGCACCCTATGTGATTTAAGATTCATCTAAAGTTAAGTAGTGCCTACTTTGGTGCCAGTATTTTATCATTCTATTTTTGCACCAGCAACATCAACACAGTACTTTTGATAAAGAAGGACACTGGGGGAGTCGCGGGATCCTAATTGGGATAAGCGGCTTGGATAACGGATGGATGGATGGATACTGGGGAGTAGGCAGTATACACCCCTGAATAATTTCTTGCACTTGTTCAAATAAATCGATGCACAGAGATCAGAGAGAAAGCGAGAGGTGCTGGAGAAAAGGTTTGATTGAACTGAGACAGAATCTGACAGGATTTTTATCCATACATTGATGTGTGAAAGCCGTCTGAGCTGCCAGAATGTGTCTGCACATTTGTACAATTACCTTATATTTGTGTACTTAATTTAAACTGTTGGTTTCCTATTCCCCTAGATCATTCACACAGACAGCAACACAGTCCTAGGTCAGAACGATACAGGCTTCAGCTGTGACGGCTCTGCCAGCACCTTCCGTGTAATGTTCAAGGAACCTGTGGAAATTCTACCCAGTGTCAACTACATCGCATGTGCCACCCTCAAGGTAAAACAGAGCCTTTTTCGTTCAAATCCGTCAGAAATTGAGGTGCTTTGGGGCAGCAATACATTGTGAAAATATATTTTAGATGCTAATACACAAGGCCAGAAACCTCTTAAATAATCTGAAAGTTTGTTGATAGGTAAATTGAGTGAAAGGATGTCTCTGCAAGGGCGGTACGGTGGTGCAGTGGTTAGCGCGGTTGCCTCACAGCAAAAAGGTCCCGGTTTTCGAGCCCCGGGGTAGTCCAACCTTGGGGGTCGTCCCGGGTCATCCTCTGTGTGGAGTTTGCATGTTCTCTCCTCCCACAGTCCAAAGACATGCAGGTCAGGTGAATCGGCCGTACCAAATTGTTCCTAGGTGTGTATGTGTAGGCCCTGTGATGGCCTGACGGCCTGTCCAGGGTGTCTCCCCGCCTGCCGCCCAACGACTGCTGGGATAGGCTCCAGCATCCCCGCAATCCTGAGAGCGGGATAAGTGGTTTGGATAATGAATGAATGAATGATGTCTGGGCAAAGGGTAAATGTTTGTATATGGACGTGGATGTAAATGCATTCAAACACCCAAAAATACCACCTATTTAAAAAAAAAAAACCCAAAAAAACCTTTTAACTTAGTTGATCTGTATTGTTGTTGAGTTTTATTGTTTCCCTTGCTTTTAATGTAAAGCACTTTGAGCTGCATTTTATGTATGAAAGGTGCTATACAAATAAAGTTTATTATTATTAAAAATGCAGAAGGATATGTGTCATGGACAGCTGACCCCACAGACTATTTTGAAGATCTGGACATAGTGATATCTTACAGTAGAGGAGAAGAAGGGAACAGGGAGGAGGGTAGGTCACCCAGCTTGCCTGCTCCTTGTTTGGTGATAATCAGGGAAGAGGTGAAGTATGATTAATTCTTCACTATAGCTGAGGAGCAGTCAGATTTCAGTCAGTTATGGGACAGAAAGCAATTCATTCACTAACATCTGGTATGACTGAACTGTCTGTTCTCTGACCCATCCTCACATATGAATGGTGAAATTGCTGTATACAACAATACATCAATACAATACATACATCAATACAGCCTGTTTGACTTAAAATTGCAAAGGTTTATAAGCTGTAAAATGGGATCAGAATTTAATGTTATGCATGTCTGATTTCACAGGGGCCCGACTCCCACTATGGCACGAAAGGCATGCGAAAGGTGACCCATGAGGGCTCTTCCACCGGCACCAAGACATGCTTTACTTTCTGCTATGCTGCAGGCAACAACAATGGCACTTCAGTGGAAGATGGACAGATCCCAGAGATCATCTTCTACACATGACCTAATACCTCAGAAAGAACCCCAAACCAAGGACTCTAATTTCAGTGCATTTCCTCCACTGTTATACCCACCATTGCTGACATGATGAATTCAAGTTCTGAATTTTGAGATTTATGTAGTAAGCTTCTGATTCCTGGCAACAAAAGGCCCAGGACAAATTGACTGCTGAATGTCATTATTTCACGATATTACATAAGACCATTGCCTGGGGTATACATTAATTCTACTGCAGCTAGTCACCCAACATGGTTGGACTGTTTTTCAAATTGTTTCATTTGCTATAGGGAGGTGATTTCTGCCACATCACAGGAGTAATTCAGTTGTCTCTTTGTGTAGGTAGTTAGGTGGTAAATGGCATGCAAGTTAGTTGTCGAGGGCGATTTATTTACCCTCTCCCATTTTACCTGTATGTAAATAATGTAACTGCAGAAACAATGCAAACGTGGACCTTCAGGAGAGTAGTATCATACCTCAGCCATCATCAGATACCTTTTCATGACTCCATCAAACCATTCCTGATTGTATAGTAGTAGCACTGAGGCACTTTGACAGTAGGCAAGAATTGTGACAGCTCAGCATTCACCACTTTTGTACCATGAAATGATTATAGGCTTGTAAAGCAAAAAGTGAAGACACAAAAAAACGTGACCTAGTCAATGGACAATGAGTTTATGAAAATGACCCCTCTGGTTGATGTATAATCATGATACTCACCCTTACCTGGCATTTTTTTATGTAAAATGACAAACCACAAATCATTTGATTTTTGCATTGTAGGTTTGGGATGTCGAGTTTCATTGCACACCAGCTTTGATATAGCAAGGGTAGGTTAACTTTTCATCAGGGCTTAACAGATTCTGTGCCTTAAGGAAATGCAATGCACCAGTTTCCCCATATGTGCGAGCAGTTAAGCCACAAGTAAAAGCAAGACTATTCTTTCATTTTTGACCCAGATTCAGATGTAAATGTGAAATTTTTCCCCAAATGAGATGAACCATTTTGAAAAAAGTCAATTTCTCTGAATGAAACCTATGTGGGTATTACATTTTGCTTCCCTGGAATGTTTTTTTAAGTGACGATTGAATGCAAACTATGTCAGTATGCTTCTAAGGCTGTGTAATACTTTCCTCAAAGACTGTAAAATCCATTCCTGAATTCAGTGTATTCAACTATTCAGTCTGGAATGGACAAATTTTATTTTATTGTAAACTCAGTAAAATTCAAGAGCTATGTGGATTTCAAAATGGCACAAAGCTGCATCATTTCAGAGAATCAACAGGATTTGCATTTCATTGTGTAAAAATTCAAACAAGTCTATTTTGCTTTTACTTGCAACAAAGTGACTATGTGCATGTCGGAAAACCATTTTAGTGCAAATTGTATTCTGTAGAGGCAAGAATTCTGTTCCATACAGCCCACCGTGAACAGTGTTTATAGTCCAACTTTTCCCCCTCACAGGTTTCAAAAAGGTATATTAGCCTTAATTGGTTTAGTTGCCAGACGTTGAAAGCTTTTACTTAAATGATTTTTGGTGCATGACACAACACTTGGTTACCAATTTGATTCAGAGGGTCTTGGATTACAATGACCTGTCACAGGTATGCCAAATTCAATGTCAATGTAAATGCAAGGATTGAACGATTGGCCACAATATTTTTTTTACAAGCCCACAACATGGTCAAGTGGATACTGAATATTTAATGCCATGAAATCCAACCTGTTTAGTGTATTGACATTGTGTAAATTAAAAGTATGTTTAACATCTCACTTAATCCAGTTCTTTGTAGATCTGATCGAATTACTCAAGCTGATCTTATTTTTCTATCGGTCAGCCAACCACGATTATCCGCAAATGAAAAGTCTGTAACCATGTCACAATTTTTATTTTCCTTTATTTATGGTTTACAATTTTTCTAGTTGTTCAATGTCAATCCTTTTGGCAAACAGTGCGCATGGTGTACTGTACAGTCCTGTCCCACAATGTGGAGGAAATTTAATAGGAGGGGAGGAATAAGGTGGTGAAGAAGTGGGCCTTTTACATTTTGTCCAGATAGTTGTCCAAGGCAGGGATGCCTTCTTTGAGCCCCTTGCGTTTACGGGTTTCAGCAACAATCTGAGCGGGCTTGGATGATGGTTCTTGTGGGTCTCCCTGAAGCACCTGCCAGTGGTCAAAGACACACTGTGGGAAGGCTTGGCCACCAGTGTTGGAGCGTAGATCAGCTGTGAAACCTGTGGATGACATAAATTCAACGTAAGTACTTCTGCCATCGATTACCCCCAATTTAATATGTTGCGGATTAAAACTATACCAGCCAAAGATTTCATACAACTAAAAAAAAATTAAAATTCTCTGTTGTTAGTAAAGTAAATGCACAACCGCAAGAACAAGCTCTTACCGAATGATTCATTGACAGGCAGGTAGGCCTTCACAACAAACATTGGGGTTCCCAAGATATGAGATTCCTCAAATACGTGGCCACGTTTCCTGTTCAACACACCGTAGATTCCTCCCACCACTTGTTCAGGACACTGTGGAATAGACATGACAAGCACAGTGGCATATTTACTTGCGTGAAACTAGACCAACATCATCATTGAAAGTGGCCATCAGAACATTTGTATATCTAATGGGATTTTAATCTACATGCTTGCTATAAACCCAAAAGGAACAGTTATATCACAATGAAAGGCAAGGATTCAAATTTGTGATCCAAGTTGGTATAATAGCCCATTATCAACTGACTGCATGTTGTTCAATTCAGGGAAAATAAATAAACGGGGGAAAAAAAAAATCCAGTAACTCATATTGACACCAACTGCCAAGGTGAGGCCTTTCATAGCTGCCAAAGTAAAGAGGTTTGCATGATGCACGCCAGTACTTGTAAAGGCATTTACGTGACCTCATAATACCATACCATGCCTTCTACACCATTATACTGCTTTGACACTTAAAATTTCACCTCATGAGTACTCTTGAATCTACAATTGCAAGTTACACTACAGGGTACACTTTGTTTCAGGTGTTTCACTGAATAATTCCATGTGAAATCTGTCTCCAAGTGTGAGAAGCACTTACCTGAATCTCCACCAGGTAGACTGGCTCCATAAGCCTGGGTTCAGCTGTGAGCTGGCAAGCATACAAGACTCTGCGGGCTGTGGGAATGATCTGGCCACCACCACGGTGAATAGCATCAGTATGCAGGGTCACATCATGGATGTCAAAGCGAGCCGCGCGCATGTTCTCCTCACACAGGGCACCCTGAAAAAGGGAAAAATAATTTATGATAAAAATAATGACATTGGGGCAGAATGACATTGATTCAACATCGGTATCACAATGTGCACATGTACAATAGTCACACTGCAAAAGATGGAATTTAAAGCAAATTGGGCCCATCTATGCTTATGTTTAAACATTTTTTTTGCTTAATAGAAAAAAAAAAAAACCAACTAGCAAGATTCACATTCATACTTCTCATGGCTAATCTTGAAGAAAAAGACAAGCCCATCTAATGAATAAAAACTGCTCTTGTGCGCATGCTGTGTGCACAGCAAATGACCAATCAATTATTCTCATTAAAGAGAACGATGTGAAGCCTCATTTAATTTCCTGAATCCTTACTAAACACCACTGTTCCTACATTCATTCACAGACAAACGCTGTTCTTTAAGGATTGGCAAAGTGTATAAGAAATACTGGCTGACTGACTTAAAGGGTGTGTTGCCATTGAGCCAGGAGCCTCCTAATTCTACAATTCATCTAGTCAACAAGGTGGCTCATGCGACTTTTATGCAGACTTCCTGAGACTCAAAGAAGCAATGCAAATGACCTAGCTCCTTCGTATCTTTATGAACTCCTTCATATCCGCACGCCCTCCTGCACTCTCAGATCCTCTTCTGCTCCCCAACTCACTACACCATCAGCCCACTTGACTACCATGGACTCTTGAGCGTTCAGTCATTCTGCCCCCTGCCTATGGAACTTTCTCTCACAAGACAGTCACAACATTGACTTTCAACCTTCAAATCCCATCTCAAAACACACCTTTTCAAACTTGCATATTTAGTCTGATCCACACTTCGGAGTTTTGCGCAGATGATGATTTTATACTTATGTTGTATTAACTTTTATTATCTAGCCTGCTTAGTTTTGATTTTACGCTGTCTGAGACAGTGCTGTTTGTTTGTAACTGTTCTGTAAGGTGTCCTTATGTGCTGTGAAAGGCACTCACAAATAAAATGTATTATTATTATCATAAAATTTAATAAATAACCCTGTGGAACAAAAAAAAAAAAAACAAACAAAAAAAACAAAAAACCTCTAATTCAAGTAATACACAATTTACATGACTATGAGTTGCATGCTTATTTGCAGACACTGACATGTTCATTTTTGAGCCTGGCATTGCTTGTATCCATAGCCACAAGCGAGGGCTGAAGTCTTGAATGTCATTTTCACATTTTACAATTTGGATCAAACTCACACCAACAACAGCCTGCTTATATAGATGTTTGACATTTGGATTCAGCCAGTTTTTTCAAATACTTCTCAGCCCCTATTAGATACTAACCTACTAAACTACACTTTATTCAATGCATAACATTTTCTATCTACAGCCACACTGCCAAAACTATTCAGTTACATCACTTATTCCAGTTATCCCACCTCCTTTGTGGCCCACTGGAAGCCAGCCACGACACTGTCCTTGATTTCATTAAGGTACTGCACTCCCTTGGTGACATCCACCAGCAGGTTGGGACCGGTTCCATCAGGACCAAAGCACCAGATCTTACGGGCTTCTGTGACCTCCCACTCATACTTGTCAGCCAGGTAGCGGGCACGGGTCTTGAGCTCCTGACGAGCTGTGACATCACCCTTCTCAATGTCTTCAGCCAGGCCTTCTGGGAAGGGACGGGCTTTCATGAAGAGACGGTTGTGCTTGTTTGGGGACTTAGACAGACACATGACAGATGACTCTGCACTGACTGTCTCTCTGTAGGACACGACGGGGTCAGATTTCTAAAGGGAAAAAATATTGAAAGTTACTGATGACACATTCCTCATAGGGATGTTAACTATTTAAGATGCTTGCAGCATTTACAAAGACTAATGGATTCTTACTAAATTTCATTTTGCCTACTTACAAGAGTTTGATAACATCCATAACTACACTATTTGAGTTACCTTCAGAGGAATGCAAGCGTGATCCTCCTCCAGATCTTTCAGGCAGATCTCCAAGTGCAATTCTCCCGCTCCAGCAATGATGTGCTCACCAGATTCCTCAATGATACACTGCACCATAGGATCTGATTTGGACAGACGCTTCAGGCCCTCTACCAGCTTAGGCAGGTCGGCAGGGTTCTTGGCCTCCACAGCCACTCTCACCACAGGGCTGACACTGAACTTCATCACCCTCATGTTGTGGGCCTGTTCAAAGGTGGTGATGGTTCCAGTCTTGACAAGGAACTGGTCCACTCCGACCAGACCCACAATGTTACCACATGGCACATCCTCAATGGGCTCAACATAGCGGCCCATCATCAAAATTGTCCTGGCAGAATAAAGAAATGATGAACAGAACTTTCCCCATTAAGATAGCACCATCTTATCCATTAAATTTATTCCATTCAGTTTTAATTATTAAAATAAGAAGACCATAGGCCAATGTTGAAACTCACCTCTGAATGGGTTTGAGGTACAGATCTTCCTTCTTTCCAGGGGTGAAGTTTGGTCCCATAATGCGCACCTTCAGGCCAGTTGAAACACTGCCGGAGAACACACGTCCGAAAGCATAGAAACGACCCTTGTCACTGGTAGGCACCATTTTAGAGATGTACATCATCAAGGGGGCCTTGGGGTCACAGTTCTTAATACCTAGGAAATAACAGCAACACTCAGTTTGACACAAAAGCTGTACACTGAGAAACTGAAACACTTTTAGATTCGTATCAAACCAAGACAAACTTAATAACCAATTCCCATTACGCATATGTTGGACCTTGTATGCCTGCAGAGTATAAATGAATTTTTAAAAAAAGAAAGAAAAAAAAGTAGGCAGCTGCATACCCATGGCAGCCTCGTCGTCTCCAGGTCCTTCATAGAGCAGCTCACATCGGTACTTTTGGGCAGTGACAGGGGAAGGCAGGTGGATGGTGATCATCTGAAGCAAGGCTTCTCCAGCAGGCAGCCAGCGACGCATCACAGCCTTCAGCAGGGGCTTGCCCTCCTTTTCCTTGTCTTCGCTGTCAAGCTTGATGTCAAGCTTTTCAATAAGTTTGGCTGTCTCCTCTTTCTTGAAGTTCATTATGGCATCAAACACCTATCATTCAAAAAGAAGGACTTAATAAGGGAGAACTAGAATGCAGTTTAGCATGACAATGTCAAGCAAGCTTAATGCAGCCTATAGATCTTGGCTTTTCAAAGTCCGGAAACTTGGTCCGGATCCACACCAAACATCAAATCAGTCCAGACCCAGCCCACACCTCCTGTTATGAATATGAAGGGTAACAATTTCGGTTTTGTGTGTTGTTGCCGAGTTCACGCATTAACGTTCCACTCGAGAATTTGCTTTGGGAGTGGTGCGAAGCTTTTATTGCACTTACAGTAACGTAATGAGTGTAGCGGTCAACTCGTTTAACGCAATCGTCACTTCACCCGATTTACCGTCTTTCCTCTGCTCCGCTCCATGTGTTCAGAGGGGCTGAGCCCCATCATCATTGAAACACAGAGCACAGGAGAGGATAGAGAGCCCCGCCCTCATTGAAACAGAGCAGGGGAGAGAAATTGATGAGTAGCCTACCGGTATGCAAGTTTTCATTAGGGTTAGAGCCAATCAGAGGCAGAGTAGGATGGGTCTTCGCAGAACATTACATCGCAATTAAACCAAAAATCTGCTACCAACACTTCTAACTTGGTAAATTAGCCAATTAGGTGACCATGTTCGGTTCCACTTATCAGTGCGAGTCTGTATTCTCCAAAATGAATGTGGTGTAAAGCTCATACTGCAGCAGCTTGACCGATGAACATTTGGATCAGTGTCTCCAGCTGGCAACTGCACTATTTGTGCCTGGGTTAAAACAACTGATTGCAGGCAAACAATGCCCATTTCTCCCACTAGGCTTGGATGCATTTTGACTATCGTGACCGTCTTGAACTTGAATGCATGTTGCTTAAAAGTTATAAGTGAGCTGATTAAATGTTATTTTGTTATCACCAATCGTCTCGGACCGCTGACCTTGAATAAAAACCAGATAGACCTTTGAGTAACAAGTTTTATAACCACTGCTATAGGTATTTGTTTGCCATGCTCAGACTGAAGGTAATCATCACTGGACAATCAGGTCAAAGTGAAGAATGTTTAAGTCATCACTTGCAGGCATAAGATTTAGATATTGCCATTCAAATTTACCCACCATCTGGAGATCATTGCATCCAGTGTTACAAATGCAATTTGCCTAAATTCTAGGGGCAGATATGAACACACAACCTCCATTCACCTTGAAGATGGGATCCAGGATAAGCTGAGCGAAGGTACGAGGAAACTTTTTGCCATCTGGTCCAGTAGCTGATTTGCTGAACTTATTAGAATCTGGATCAAAATACCTGAAAAAAAAAGAAAGAAAAAAATTACACTGCATAATGAAGCCATTACATGGATGAGGAAACAAATATTTTCATTATTTAAACAGTAAATTGTAAGGCAGTTGTGCACAAAGCTCGCCTAAACTGCCTCAAACTAACCTGTCACCCCACAGCTTCTTCATCATGTCCTCCACCTTCTTGCAACGCTCAGCTGGTGTCATTTGAGTGTTGCCCTTGGCAGCAAACTTGGCAGCATACATTTCAGCAAACTGCTTGAGGGTGAAGGCCCAGCCATGGAGTCCAGAACCAAAGCCAACCGTACCGATGACTGGGTCAATCTATAAGAAGTTAAGATAACCAATAAGATAAACCCAATGAACTCCATTGTCCCAGCTGTATGATTTAATTCTTGAGCAAGATTTAGGCATACAGGATTTTTGCCAATATCTGATATTTTCCAACTCATTTTGGCCGATTGCCGATACACAGTGGGGAAAATAATTATTTGACCCCTTGCTGATTTTGTAAGTTTGCCCACTTACAAAGAGCGCAACAGTCTATAATTTTAAGCGTAGGTTCATTTTAACAGTGAGACAGAATGACCAAAAAAAGTAGAATAAGACATTGTATGAATTTTATGAATTTATTTGCGTATTTTTGGTCCAAAATAAATATTGAACCCCTCGACAAACATTATGTTAATATTTAGTAGAAAAGCCATTATTGGCCAGCACAGATGTCAAACGGTTTTTATTGTTTCTGACAAGGTTTGGTTGCTTTGGCGGTGTGCTTTGGGTCGTTGTCGTGTTGGAACACCCATCCACGACCCATCTTCAGCACTCTCACTGAGGGAAGGAGGGGTTGGTCCAGAATGCCACGGTACATGGCCCCGTCCATCCTCCCCTCAATGTGATGGAGTTGCCCTGTCCCCTTGGCTGAAAAGCACCCCCAAAGCATGATGTTGCAACCCCCATGCTTGACGGTGGGGATAGTGTTCTTTGGGTTGTACTCCGTGTTTTCTTCACCCTCCAAACAGGGCGAGTTGAGCCGAAAAGTTCTATTTTGGTCTTATCCGACCACATCACCTTCTTCCAGGCCTCTCCTGAGTCGTCCAGGTGTTCATTGGCGAACTTCAGACGGGCCTGTACATGTGCCTTCTTGAGCAGTGGGACCTTGCCTGCGTAGCAGGATTTTAATCCATGACGGCGTAGTGCGTTACTAACCGTTTGCTTTGTAACTGTGGTCCCAGCTGCCTTCAGGTCATTAACCAGTTCTCCCCATGTGGTTCTGGGATGATTCCTCACCGTTCGCATGATCAGGGACACCCCACGAGGCGAGCTCTTGCGTGGAGCTCCAGACCGAGAGAGGTTGGCGGCGGCGTGGTGTTCCTACCATTTCCTGATAACTGCACTGACAGTTGTTACTTTCTCTCGAAGATGCTTTCCAATTCTCTTGTAGCCCATCCCAGCCTTGTGCAGGTCTACAATCTTGTCCCTGGTGTCCTTAGACAGCTCTTTGGTCTTGCCCATGGTGGAGATGTTGAAATCTGATTGATTGGGTGTGGACAGGTGTCTTTTATACAGGTAACGAGGTGATGCAGGTGTATTTTATGTGGGTAATTAGTTGGGATTGGGGGTGCATCTTAAAGAAAAACTAACTGGTTTGTGAGAGCCAGAATACTTGCTTTTTGGTAGGGGATCAAATACTTATTTTTCTAAATCAAGTGGTTATTCATTTTTATAAATTCATATGATGTGATTTTCTGGAATTTTCTTTGGGATTCCGTCTCTCACTGTTAAAATGTACATAGGATTAAAATGGCAGACTGTTGCATTCTTTGTAAGTGGGCAATCCTACAAAATCAGCAAGGGGTCAAATAATTATTTTCCCCACTGTATAATAAAAATAATCAACTCAATTTATACAGCACTTTTCATACAAGCAACGTGCACAACCCCCCCAAAAAGATCAGAGAACATCAAGTCTCCCCTGTAGTGGACTGAACTGAAGCTGCCATACTGACCACAGAAACCATGCACACATCGCACTGCCGATCTCCATCTTTACGTGGCTGGTCCAAAAATACTTAATTGTACCAGAGGCAATGTGACAGCAACGCAACCTTGGGGTTTTTTTTTCATTGCACATTAAAATACTAAATCAATCACATCAATGTGTATCCATGATCCTGTAGTTAAAGAGCTAGTTAATTAATTCAGTACCAGCTACAGCATTTGCCACATAACCATTTTCCAAAGTAGCCTACGTAATTGAAATCGCCTCAGAAAACAAAACTGGCACCAACCACACACAACACAGTTGGAGCAAAGACTAAAAAAGCCCCATTATAGGCGCCGATCCTGTGGGGAAGGCCAATCAAAAAATAAATGAATAATTAACTAAATAAGACTGTGTGCTGGTACTGTGTAACCTGTTATAATTTGTAGCAGAGCAGTGTCGCATTTCATTGCGGTTTGTGTCTACGTCTGACATGACGACAGCAGCCTAGTAAGCCTATATCTGGGTAATTACTAAAGCAAGCGTAATAAGAGTGATTTTGCTAAAAATTATCACCTTGGTGGTATTCACTTAATTTGGGCACCCATGATCAAAAACATCAATCGGCTCCTATGTGCCCCGCCTATGTGACATACCCATGCCTGGTCAAGTTTGTGTCGCATGCATAGATAAGGCGCCATCTTATCAGCCTGTCATATCAGCATTTCGAGATGATGGAGTCATTTCATTTTAAAGCCTTTATCAGCCAATATGTCGATGTGCTGATATCCCCATGCATCCCTAAAGATTTGCACGACTGGCTTATTCCAACTGTGCATCCACATAACAGCCAAATGTTTAATCTTCTCGCAAAGAGATTAAGAAACACAGAACCACTGATGTATTAAAGATTGTAGCCCTCACGTTTATAAATAAAACCAAGGCAGACACTTCCACTGACCATGATGTTACCCATGGGTCCACCCTCATCCTCTCCATAGGTAGAAATGATGACGTTGACATTCTCAACAATGCGCTGGAAGGTCTGGTAGAGCTCTTCGGGGTCCAGCTGCAACTCCAACAAGGCACGATCCATTTTGTTCATCATCAAGACTGGCTTGATGCGCTCAGCAATGGCTTGACGCAGCACAGTCTCAGTCTGCACACAAACACCTGAAGGGGATAAGCAAGAACAGACACTTTAGCCCAAGGAAATACCTGTCACTCATCAATCTGGATGATCTTCACTATTTTACTGTGCAGTTGAACCGCTGCATAGGTTGTTTTCCAGCAACTCCAGTACAACTACTGAATTACCATTTTAATGATAAACAGCCCCCCTTGCCATTCCCTTACCAGATACACAGTCCACCACCACAAGGGCTCCATCAGTGACACGGAGAGCAGCGGTCACCTCAGATGAAAAATCGACGTGCCCAGGGGAATCAATCAAGTTGATCAGGAAACCAAAGCCGTCTTTACTTTGCTTGATGAAGGCCAAATCATTTTCGGCCAGTTCATAGTACAAAGAGATGGCACTGCGGGGAGGAGGAAATGTCATCTTGAAAAACAAAAACTCAAGATACAAACTTCATAGTGTATTTCTAGCCTTGTGATTAATTATATTTGTAAATATATTTTTTGGCTCAATGAGAGGTGTTACATATGTGCATTCTCTACTGACACACAAAATCAATACCACTTTCCAATTGTGGAACAGACCCCATGTGAGTCAGCAGTTGAAGTTTGAAGAGGCAAGAATGATTCAATAGAATAAGAATTAAAGTAAGAGTGAAATACGTAGAGTAGGATTAAGAAACAATTTGAGATGGGTTAAACTGGGCCATTACGTGGACTTGATGGTAATGCAGCGTTCCTGTTCATCTTTGCGAGTGTCTGTGAATCGGGTTTCTCCAGCACGGGCGGAGGCGATGATACCAGCCTTCGACACCAGCGAGTCCGTCAGAGTTGACTTTCCGTGGTCCACGTGCGCAATCACAGACATGTTACGGATGTTGGCCTTCTTGTCCATGATGGCACGGATCTGGTCTACTGTAAAGTTCACCTGAGGGAACAAGATCAAATAAATGAACCAAACCCAGATTAAGTTTATTAATCCCCTTGGGGAAATTCATTTAATGCAAATTAACACATCCTAGCTGTGATCTGTGTAGCTAGGAGCAGTGGGCTGCTGCCTTCATGCTGTGCCTGGGGACCAAATCAAGTTCTTTTCCCATTGCCTTGGTCAGGGGCACAGACAGGAGTATAAACCCTAAAACGCATGTTTCTTTTGATGGTGGGGGAAAACCTGAGCACCCAGAGAAAACCCACCATAGACATGGGGAGAATGTGCAAACTCCACACAGAGGATGACCTGGGATGACCCCCTAGGCTGGACAACCCCGGGGTTTGAACCCAGGACCTTCTTGCTGTGAGGCGACAGCGCTAACCTCTGGGCCACCGTGCCGCCCAATCAGGATCCAGTCTCCAAATAAATCTGCATTTTGTCAATGTCTGCTTTCACCGAGACAGATTTAACATTGCAAAGATGCCCAGTCATGCTGACAAGCTGTATGCAGGGCTAGGGTTTCTGTTGACGTTGTTTTACTTCGAAGATAATTGCTTATCTACGTTGATTAGTCGACGTGACACGGGTGTGCGCGTCACTGTATCGGCCGACTGCAGTGCATATGACTGTTACCGCTGACGCAACGGAATTGCGCTCTGCCGACAGCTGTCATTGCAACTAAACCATTTACAATAACACCCGCTAACCCTTTACTTAAACAGACAACCCACGAATAGAACACAAACATTTACGACAATGAATAACTGTAGTTAATAAGTGAAGACAACGTGAACGGCAGCTAACAACCAAGTCGATGGCAGGCCTGTAAAATAAGAACACCGTATCCGCCATTAGCATTACACTGCTATCGTAGCACTTTGCTAACTACCGGTAAACACTTTTAAGTGTGCAATGCTATGGAGCAATGTTTACCATCATTTAAAATGTCATCTTGAATTTCAGACGGCAAGTCACAAAGACGTGATGAAATCAGAGCATCGCAAATACCGGTTTTAGCCAAGATACAACCGACAGGACGTGTCAGCATGAATAGGCCACGTGTACAGACTTTAGCAGTAGCTAGCTATGCTAGCACTAGCCAGAGGGCGAAGAAATGCCGGTACCACATCCAACCCGATATTTACTTTTAACCATTACATAAGTAGTATGTACTACACCGCGCGGCAAACAATATGAGGCCGTGTGTCAATGACGTGTCCAGTATTATTGCAATAATGCGATAGTTATCATTACTAAACACTATGTTCACTATGCTACGCTATATTGCGCTGCGACTCCGGACGAAAGCCGGCTCCAGCTCAGATTTGCAAGATAGCGTTTATAATTTTAATATCTCGTCAATGCGGTTTTCCCAACTGATAATCAGCTTCATGGTGGGCAAACGGAGAAGTTCGGCAGGATGACAAAATGACATGCAATAAGTGGATCACGAGTTAGTAGCTGATTTCATAAGACGACTGCAACGAAATATAAAATGGTTGCCATTTTGTTCAATGCATTGGGCAGGGTTCTCTTCCACCACAGAGAAGAAATTATCCCCAAAATGCCCGCATCAAACACCAAACATTAATGTTTCCGCGGACGCTTGATTCACGACACGCGTATCACCGAGAAGAAGATTAAGGTTTAACTTACCATTTTGACCGATGGTTTTGGATTCTCTTAGAGGAGAAAGACAACTTTACACTGCCCACCTCACGAGGGGCACAGGCAGGGAAGAGGCCGCTGACGTCAACAAACACGCTTTTATAGGCAGGCGTCACCGCGCTGCGTAGCCACGTACTTTTATCATGGAGATTACATCAATTGTACGCCAGTTACAAAAAGTTTTCCCCATCAGCCTTTCCCAGTGGGCTTTTTTTGTTCTCCCCATGTTTAGCTTCACAAAGACTGCGCATCTCTCTCTGTATCTCTCTCCCTTTAACGGACTGGGGCGTACACACCTCACCTCCCTGCACAGTGTGCAACCCCATCAACATGATCTAATTTAACGAAGGCAATATAAATAACATTATTCTGGCTGGACAGGTAATGACAGTTTATAGTTTATGTTACTGCGCAAAATATGTGGGACTAATGCCAAAAAGTATCACCAATGGTGGGTCACAACATGAAAGTTTGGGAATCCCGTTTCTGTCCTCTTTTGTTAAGCGAGCGTTTAGTATCAACAGCACATTCTGGCACTTTTGTAAACCAAAGCTCAAATTTGATGTCTTGACAAACAGAAACAAGTTTGCGACTTCATTACAAATCACAAATTAAATTTCTACTGTGTGACTGTATTGTTCGTGATATGTGGAGTGTCTGTTGTTGTCCATGAAGGTATCGTGCTGCAGAGATAACATACAGTACCGAAAACAAACTCCACCGGGCTTGGCCATGTGGCTACTAATCCATCCATCCATCTATCTATCCATCTATCCATCTATCCATCTATCCATCTATCCATCTATCTATCTATCTATCTCTGCTAAGCTGAGGTTGTTGCACTGTTAACGGAATGAGGGGTGAGAGCACGGATGGAGCCAGATCCAAGCTTCAGTCAGCATGCCCTGATCAAGTATTTTGATACTCTGTCGTGTAACAGACTTTTTGTTCTGGTTGGGATGTTAATGATTTTAAAAATCTATCAAATTGACTTACTGCATAAACCTGACTGGTCTGTGTGGTAGGTGTTAACTTGCCTTCTCATTCAATTCCTCTGTCCTTCTAACTGGCAGAAGCACAAATATATAGACATTGCTTCTGAGACGCAAAACTACAAAGTAATTCATCCTTAGCAAAATAGATGAGAGCAGGCCAGGTAGAGCCCAAGTTTGCTTTAAAATGTGACTTGCGCACTTAAGCAATTAATTGTGCAGAAAGGGGAAATGCCAAACTAAACAGTAACAGAGGGGGATTGAGCTCAAAATGAAGAGATTTAAAAAGAACCTTCTGGGCTGAAAATATCTCCCACACCTGCACTGATCACACTGTCCTCATTTTAATACAATAAGCAATAGAATAACTATTTATCAGTTGTCATCTTTTGCTAAACTGCATGACCAAAGCAAAATGACAAACACAGTAGCAAATAAAGCAGCCCAATTTAGCCTTAATCCTACAAAGCAAATGCTGCTTACTATAAAAATCTTGACCTCAGGGGTCCCC
Source organism: Lampris incognitus (assembly GCF_029633865.1). Classification (NCBI taxonomy): domain Eukaryota; kingdom Metazoa; phylum Chordata; class Actinopteri; order Lampriformes; family Lampridae; genus Lampris; species Lampris incognitus. The sequence goes on along the minus strand of NC_079213.1, from coordinate 96,895,756 downwards.
AAACATTTTGACATTGTAAGGATAGGAGCCACAATGTGATATGGGAGGTGGGACACAAGCAAAGAATTGTAGAAGACAGTTATTGTTTAGAAATGAAAATGGTAAGTATCAACTGCTTTGGTTTTATATACCATTGTCATTGCATTTGACTAATTGTCCCTACTTCAATGGCTTGCTCTATAGCTAAATCCTGTAACTTGTAGCTGTAGGTATAAGCATTTCCTTTTGGAGCGGGATGAATAGTGTGCAATACATCTAGGCCAAGGCCTCACTGATACAAAATAGGTTTTGACAAGGCCAAAGTAGTTTTCTACCATTCCTCATGTTAATTTGAGCAAATGTCTGGTGAATGCCTTCTGTCTCAAGTAGACCACCTTCATTCCACCTATCTATAGGCTGTGCTATTAATGGAATAAATCAATATCCCTTAATGATGACTCACAAAATTTAATAAATAATTATTCTAGTTATTTAAATTGTGAAAGTATCTTGTATATTGTGTAGGTAGGGTTGCCAACCATTCCTTAAAATAAAGAATCGTGCCTTATTTTATACTATATATATATATATATATATGTGTGTGTGTGTGTGTGTGTGTGTGTGTATAGTGTAAGGCACATTATATTTGGTATGCCCACGCTGCCCCGTCCATCCAACCGCCGTCCCTGTCCCGTTCCTTATTTCCATTTCAAGGAGTTGGGCAACCCTATGTGTAGGGTTGCAGTATGCGAAGGCCTCAGTCTTTTTCCCTTGTGGTCTTGGGTTGGACTCGCCACCTTAAAGCCTTGGATTTGACCTGAGTGGTTAAGACTCAGTCTCGGACTTGACTTGGACTCGCCCCCGAAAGAACTGTTTTGAGATTTGGCCTTGCCCTGGGTAGTCTCGACGGAAAGGCAAATTCAGCACACGTATAGTTGTTTTCAAGCCAGAGAAAGTTGCCACATCACACTTCCTCATTATTCCTCCAGTAGATGGTGCCTATGCGTCATCTGCTGGAGGCCAAAAGTATACAGGCTCCTTTTTTAAACTAAGCTGCTCCTGTTGCCCCACTTGTCAGTTACTCTCAACTGGTTGAAGCTGTGCTTAGTAATGCAGTCAGCTGGTGTCATGTTTGTTTGGAATGAAAACCTGCACACTCTTGGCCCATACTTAAAACCATCTAAGACAGACAGAAAGACACTTTGTTTGTCATTGTAAGCAAGCATACAACGAAGCTCATCCTCTGCATTTAACCCATCCTATTGTATTGGAGCAGTGTAGCGCCCAGGGACCAACTCCAGTTCTTCTTTCCATTGCCTTGGTCAGAGACACAGACAGGAGTATTAACCCTAACATGCATGTGTTTTTGATGGTGGGAGGAAACCCACAGACACGGGGAGAACATGCAAACGCCACACAAGAAAGGACCTGGGATGGCCTGGGGTTCGAACCCAGGACCTTCTTGCTGTGAGGCAACAGTGCTAACCAATGGACCACCGTGCTGCCAATATCTGCAAGTTAAATAAAACACAGTTAATATTCAACTATGTTATCACATAAAGTTGAATCAGTTCATCTGGACACAACGTTTATTGAGAGAGAAACTTCATCACTCATATGATGAAAAAAGAGGTCACTCTAGTGACCTCTTTAGTCTCAACTGACTGCAGGTATCCCCACCCTTATAAACAATACAGTGGCATAACAACCGAAAACAATCAGTTTCATATGCAAATTGCCGTGAGCATTAACTAGAGCTACAATGGCAATGTGTACTATTCACCGAAGATTGGAGAATGGTTGCAATCACAGCATTGTAAGATGGCGATGTACTCTTAGCCCCCCCCCCCCATTAATTCTAGTTAATGCTCACGGCAATTTGCACATGAAACCCATCGTTGTTTGCGGTCGCTATTCCACTGTAGTTTTTTTTGCCCCCCCCCCCTATCTTGCCTGGCTAATCACCCGGCTCCCCAAGTCGTCCCGGTCGCTGCTCCACCCCCTCTACCGATCCTGGGAGGGCTGCAGACTACCACATGCCTCCTCCTACACATGTGGCGTCGCCAGCCGCTTCTTCTCACCTGACAGTGAGGAGTTTCGCCAGGGGAACGTAGCACGTGGGAGGATCACGCTATGGTAGAGGCTGGTTCCCATCGATGCAGAGAACGGTCAACTGAGCATGCGCCGCAAGTACTCGTTGCCTCCGTTGTTTAGGTAGGTTAAGGTTAGGATTAGGGCGGGGTTAGGGTTAAAGTTGGCTAATCAGACGCAGAGTAGGGGTGGGTCTTCCTAGAATCCTAGCGCCTGGATGCTACGCGGGACGTGTGGAGGCATGGTAGTGGCATTTCGCGCATGCTCAGTTGACCGTTCTCTACTCAATTTCCGTTCTCTGCATCGATGGGAACTAGCTTCTACCCAGTTCTCTCTCCCCCCTAAACAGGCACCCGACCGACCAGAGGAGGCGCTAGTGCAGCGACCAGGACACATTTTTTTTTAATTTTATTGAAAGTGATTCATTTACAAAACACAAAGGCATACAAACCATGACAGTAAACTTCTCTCAACATACAAGGCACCTTAGGTAAGAAAGAGAACTTAACTTGTATAAAATAAAGTATATAACATAAATGATAGAGGAATAAAAAGCACTGAGATGATTGTCCACAAGGTCCCTTTTGAAAATAGAAAAAAGGGGTTTAATTTTCCCCCATTTGGATGTGTGGATGAAAAATTTCGCCAGGAGTATCAGGTTGTTCAAAATCAAGTCCCTCTTAATGTCCTTCATGTCCTCCCAAAATGCCGCAGAGGACCAAGACACATACCTGTTTCAGTAGGCTATCTTATAAAGAATGACACACACACGAGTTGCTCAGTGCAGCTGTAACGGGGGCAGTCCTATGCTGTTCTATGCTGGTCAGCCTGCTGCACGCCCGTCCCTCTCATCATTAGCTCTGCGTTGTGTTCTAGTTGTGTGGGGCCCCAGGTGTTGTGGGGGGCCCTCAGTCTCTCATCATCATCATCATGATCAAGGAAGGAGCGGGGACACACAGGACTCTATTTGGCCCACCTTGCCATTTATTTTGGTTTCAAACCCTTCGACAACCGTCCAGTCCTCCAGCGGGAGCGGTGTTTCTTACGGACGTGGGGGTCGAAGTTCAACCACTGCCCGGACTCCACTCGTGTGCGTTAGAAGTAGAAACCGTCCACGGGACTCCGATGTAAGAAAGGATAAACAAGTATTTTATCCCACAGCTGGCAGTATCTTCTTACAGGGATACTCAAGGTTACGTTCTCCTCAACCAGCAAAACTGTCCCACGGTAAGAAAAACGTGTGGCTCGGCTCGATTGCTGCTTGAGACTCCTCCCACAAAACAAAAATGGCCTCTCCCGCGTTCCGTCTTCCGTGTACCCATAAGACCTCTCTCTTAAAGCGACAGTACACGTATATGACGGTCGTTGTAAAACACATAAAAGTAAATAATGACATAAAATAAAATGTAGTAAACACAAATAACAGCACACAGACAGGATTTGGTGATATTTCATACTCAAACAAAATAAAATAAAAACATTAATTTTAACCTGATTACATTCACCCCTCCTGAAATTCACCAACATCCTGACAGCAGGATAAAAAGAGAAAGAGGAAAGGAAAAGCCCATCACTGACTACTGGCACAAGTGAAAAGAAGGACCTAGTCCTCCAGTCAACTTAGGAGCTACCTCGGTTACGAGGTCCAGAAAATAATGAGGTTGATCAAGTCTCAGAATTCCCTTAGATCAATGTGACGCCTGATACGCCACACCATGCACTTGGCCCAAAACAACCCTGTCTGATAGACACCTAATAACTCACATTAAACTAGTTTGAATGACTCCAACCTCCATCAAAGTTCAAACCCTCACACTCCGTAGAAATGGCATCTGAGCCATAGATTCTATAAACCTGTTTTCTGACCTCACCACCCTCCCTGTGCGTGTCCTAACCCGACCATCGCTCCTACTTGTGTGCGTGAGATAGTGCGAGCTGCAACATCTGTATCGAGTGAGGGAGGTGCCCCTGTGTGCGAATCAGTGTGAGATATAATACCTACATCGAGTGAGTGTGATGCCTCTATGTGTGGTGCATGTGTGTTGTGTGGTGCGTGTGTGTTGGGTGGAGACTGAGCAGTGGCCCCCACAGGACTGACAACCAGACTAGACGGAATGAACTCTTCCGCTTCTGCCCACTCAGATCTAGGTGAGTCTCCAAGTGATGAGACTGCTAGCCCCACTGCATCCCCTGAGACCGTCAGGCCATCTGCACTGTCCTCCTCATCGGACCCTGCGCAGTCAAGCAACTGACTGGTTGTACTGGACTCCTCACCCTGATCTAACTCAGGAAGGGGCAAGAAGTTGACCTCCAACAAACGGTTCCTGTGCACCACCCTGGTGTGCCCCTCTGCATCCTGAATCTTGTAGACGTGGATATTGGGGTTGACACCGACAACCGTGTACACTCCGTTCTCCCATTTGTCAGCCAACTTTCTCTTCCCTCGCTCACTCTGGCTCGCAACCAAAACACGATCCCCGACAGACAGGACAGTGCCCTTGGCATGTCTGTTGTACTGTCGCGCCTGATGCTGCTGCTCAGCCGTGGAGTGCTTCTGAGCGATCTCCATTGCACTCCTTAGACAGGAAAGCAGAGACTGAGCATAAGAGTCATAATCAACAACGTGAGGGTCATGCAAAACCTGCCTGAACATAACATCCACCGGCAGTCTTGGGACACGCCCATACATCAGGAAGAAAGGCGCGTAACCCGTGGTCTCGTGAACAGTGGCATTGTACGCGAGCGTGAGAGAATGGATCTGCTGAGGCCACTGTTGCTTCTGCTGAAGCGGAAGGGAACGGAGCATATTCCCCATCGTGCGATTAAACCGCTCTGTCCCGCCATTACCCATAGGATGGTAGGCCGTCGTGTGGGACTTCGCTACACCCGCCAACCTGAGAAGCTCTGCAATCAGGTTGCTCTCAAAGTTTGTGCCCTGGTCAGAATGTATTCTCTCCGGAAACCCGTAAACACAGAATACATGATCCCAGAGTTTCTTGGCGACCTGCTTCGCTGTCTGATTGGCGCAGGGGAACGCGTGAGCAAGCTTAGTGAAGTGGTCAGTAACCACTAGGACATCGACCGACCGCTGCTTACTGTCCTCAGCGGACCAGAAATCCATACACACAAGCTGCATCGGTGCGGAGGTTTTAATGCTCTCCAGGGGCGCGCAAGCAGCTAGCTCTGGGGTCTTCCCAAACACACATCTCCGACAGCATCTGACATATGCTCTGATATCCCTCTCCATGTCAGGCCAATAAAAACGCTGCCTTGCAAGAGAGAGAGTACGGTCCTGGCCCTGATGACCAGCGTGATCGTGGATGCCCGACAGTGCCTTGTCTTTCAGACTCAGAGGTAAAACATACTGAGACCTCCTCTGCTTGGACACTGGGTCCTTTGTCCCCCTGTACAAGACACCATCATTGACTTCCAACTTCTCCCACCGTTTCAACAGCCCGAGGACCTTCTGGTCAGCACCATGCCTCTCACGCCTCGATGGCCGCTTCCGAACAGCGACAAAGGGCAACACCTTGGAGATGCAGGGGTCCTGCTCCTGACTCAACCTGAGCTCCTCGGTGGATAACATTGGCAGTGTATCCTGACCACCCGACAGATGCTGAACGTGCTGGACCAAACTGAGTGCTGTGAATACTGATGCATCAGGCCAGTCACATTTGGCTTGACAAAAAGCCCTGACCTCAGCTGCATCACAAGCAAACCCAGATCGCGCACTACTCAGTGTTTGGGACTGGCAACTGAGTCTGAAAACATCCTGCACAGAGTCCCCCTCAACCCCGTCGGCTTCCTGAACAAGGGCCGGGTAGGGCTCCCTAAGTAGCCTCTGACTGACGGGCTTGGAAAAAGGGTCGCGACTCAATGCATCCGCCACCACGTTTTTCTTCCCTGGCAGGTGTTTGAGATCGAAGGTGTAAGATGCCAACTTAGACACCCAGCGGATCTCACACGCGTCAAGCTTCGGCTTCGTTAGGAGATAAGTCAGCGGATTATTATCTGTCCAAACGGTGAAGCTTTGACCCTTCAGCCAGTGGCTGAACTTTTCACAAACACTCCACTTCAGCGCCATGAACTCCAGTCTATGAGCTGGATACTTCCGCTGTGAGGCACTGAGGGACTTGCTTGCAAAACCAACAGGTCTGGCCTTGGACTCTCCTCGGGGCACTTGAGACAGCACCGCGCCGAGTTCGTCCAAAGACGCATCGACCGACAAAATGAAAGGCACCTCAAAGTCTGGATGGGCAAGCACCACACACTCCAGTAACATCGTCTTCAACAGATCAAATGCTTCCCCACATTCCACCGTCCAGTCTGCGGAGGTAAGCTTACGGAAGCTGCCATGGGGCTTCTTATCCTTAGCCGACCTCCCCCTCCTCTTTTGTCCAGCTGTAAGGGCGAACAGGGGCTTAGCCACGGAGGAGCAGTTCGGGAGGAAATGCTGGTAGTAAAATACCATACCAAGGAAAGATTTGATCCTACGAACAGAAGGCGTGCACCCATCACCTTCCATGAGATCCTGCACTGTCATGTTGGAGATGACCTCTACTTTGGAGGGATCGACAGACACACCTCCGCCATCAACCACGTGGCCCAAAAACCGCACCCGCTTCTGCAGCAGATGACACTTCTTCGGAGCCAGTTTCAAGTTGTTCTCCCTCAACCTCTGAAACACAGTGCGGAGCCTCGACAGAGCCTCAACCTCTGACGGCGCGAAGACAAGAAGATCATCAAGATAGCACAAAAGCTTCGTGAAGTTCAGATCCCCAAAGATCCCAATCATCATTCTCATGAAGGCTGCAGGGCTATTACAAAGGCCCTGTGGCATGCGATTGTATTCATGCAACCCAAGGGGAGTCGTGAAAGCAGTGTACTTCTTGTCATCTTCATGCATTGGGATGTTGAAGAAGCCAGAGGTGAGGTCCATCGTACTAAAGAGGCAGTTACCACCCAGCGCGGCAAGACAGTCCGACTGGTGTGGCAAGGGATGAGCGTCTTTCAAGGTCCGAGCATTCAGCCATCTGAAATCAGTGCAGATCCGAAGCCCGCCATCCTTCTTCCATACCATAACCAGCGGTGAAGCGTATGCGCTCGAGGACTTCCGGATAATCCCTTTCTCCTCCATATCAGTGAGAACTTGTCTCAACTTCTGATAGTGGGCTGGGGGAACCCTCCTGTAGGGCAAGCGAAAGGGGCGCTCATCCACCAGATGGATGCGATGTGTGTATCCTGTGACCTCGCCACAGTCCAGAGAGTCCCTGGAGAAGATGTCATGGTACTCGGTGAGCAGCTGAGTGAGCTGGGACTTGCATGCCTCACTAACCTGACAGGAGCTGAGGTCAATGTCACTGAGTCCGAGCTCTGACAAACTCCTAGCCGGCTGGACAGGGGGACAGGCACTATCTGTGGCGTTGGACTCATGCCTCCCTGCAACTGATTGCAGTCCCTGGAAAACATTAAAGTCCTCAATCGCCAAGCATGGAAACACATCAGCCAACTTGCAGTTCCTTTACAGTGTGATGGCTTTGTCAGATGGATTGACAACAGTCATGGGTACCCACCTATCACCCCAGAGCGGTGTGACAAGTCGACCTACGAGGACACTGCATGGCATGGCCTTGGAGTCTGTCGGCTCCACAACAACAGTGCTTCCAGCTGACATAGGCACCTTAGCAGGAAGTCTGCCCCAGACTAAGTGCTCGTGCCTCGGTAAGAGTGTCACGGCCTGGGTGAGCTTAACAGTACCTATCTTCTCAGGAACTGCACCACCCCTCCAGCGCTCTACATTCGTGAACATGGGCAAGAACTGTTCAACGTCAGGACTAGACGGATGTTCCTGTCTGGACGCGATGTCCCAGTACTCAGTACCACTCTTGAGTACATGGGCCACATGTTTAATGACGTTTGTGCCGACTATCAGATCATCATGCTGACCGGGCACGACCAGAGTGGGTATGACAAAGGAAACACCATAAAGCTGCATGTTGAGGTCATAAAAACCATCAGGCCTAGTCTCCAGACCACCGCAGCCAATCAAGACAATGTTCTCTTCAGGCTGCTGCTTCTCAGGTAAAACACCCCCAGAGCGGAGCTTCTCTACTGCATTTTCACTGATACTGCATGACATAGAGCCAGTATCCAACATGCCATTAAGCTGCACACTCTGGTTGATAAGAACAGGAGCATAGAACAAGTCACTGAAAGCCTGAATCCTCTGTGTCGCCTGAATGACCATACGCGAACCCTGAGGTGCTTTGGCACACTTGTCTTCATACAAGTGAGCCAGGTCGGAGACATCAGTGAGGGATACATCTACATTACCCACACCATCCCTCTCTAGGTGTGGGTTTAGTAGTTTAACGGACGAGACTGACGACCAGCTCTTCCACCAGGCTGAGAACGGAGCTGGTTGGGCGGCTGGGGGTGAGGACAGTCCGGTTCTCCCGGCTGCAGTGGGAAAATGTGGAGTGATCCGGAGACTTACAAACCCTGCACAACCGCTGCGGTGCGTCTGGCACCCGCCCTGCGGCGCTAGCTGGCGGTTGAGTCCGCGTCGGTGTCTGGACCGCAGCGCTAACTGGAACCTGAGTCTGCATTGTGACCAAACGGTCTAGCAAGCTCACCAAACTCCTCATATAGTCATCACCACCAAAGACAGGTGCGGGAGACGGTGTAGGACACCTTGCACAAAATGGTGTAGATGACGCATGAGCCGGGACGGGAGATGGCACCACCGGCACGGTCGTGTTCAAGTCGGGAGCCACGTCGACTACAGGGACATGAACCTGTGAATGGAACCTACGCTCTACCGCGCCTGCTTCACGTTGTCCACCTGCAGCAACACGGTACTTCCTCTCCAGCATGTGCTCATCAAGCCTCTCTTGGATCTCGCTAGCAGACCATTTCCCTGCGGACTTGAACTTAAAAACATTGGCAAGAGACTGATCTGGACAGTGTTTGATAAACATCATGCTTACCTCATGGCTTGGCTCTTCAATACTACGGCCTTGCCGCTTCAAGCATTCGTCAGCCACCTCCACTGTCTTATTAAGCCTAATCCAATACTCCATAGCGTCCTCACCTGGCTTGGGCAGCGTACTGTAAAAGTCCGCCAGGGGCATGCTCGAGTATGTGAAGTCACTAAAGTGTTGCTTCAGTACATCAAAAATAATGTGGGGGTTCGCTATGTGGTCGACAGATGTGTTGCACAGCTTTATCCTCACCACGTCCCTTGCTTTCCCCATAAGCTTAGCTAGAATCTCATGTGACTGCTCACTAACTGGAATGGCTCGCTTCCTCAAATACAAAGTCATAAGGCTCTCCCACTCATGAACTGTAAACTTATCAGAGCTGTCGCCCCTGAAAATAGGAGGCTCCCTAGCGTCTGTCTGCATTACTACTCTAACACTAGGCACTGTCTCCGAACACTGTTCAGCAGACCTAGCACTGTCTGTGTGTGTGTTTCTAAGCATTTGTGTTTCCTGCAGCTTAGCAGTGATTGACTCTCCTATCTTCTCTGCTAACCGAGTAATGAGCATGGCTAACTCACCCACTGGCTGCTCGCTGTTACCCAGCACAGCCCCTTCGCTGATACCTGGCCTGGCCCGTTCTACGTAGCGTGTGGAGGTGAACTGAGGAGTGCCAAATGTGGTCGGGTCTCTAGGTCCTGGTGCTCTGGTGTCTGGTTCCCCGCCCTCTAAGAGCTGCCCGAAACTCCTACCTACACCTAGCCGTAAACCCCCACCCACATCTAACTGGTACCCCCTTTCCATAGCACACTGGCGATCCAAAAGATCCTGATCAGCAATGTTACCCCCACCTACGTACGAACCACCCTCTGCCATTTATTTTGGTTTCAAACCCTTCGACAACCGTCCAGTCCTCCAGCGGGAGCGGTGTTTCTTACAGACGTGGGGGTCGAAGTTCAACCACTGCCCGGACTCCACTCGTGTGCGTTAGAAGTAGAAACCGTCCACGGGACTCCGATGTAAGAAAGGATAAACAAGTATTTTATCCCACAGCTGGCAGTATCTTCTTACAGGGATACTCAAGGTTACGTTCTCCTCAACCAGCAAAACTGTCCCACGGTAAGAAACACGTGTGGCTCGGCTCGATTGCTGCTTGAGACTCCTCCCACAAAACAAAAATGGCCTCTCCCGCGTTCCGTCTTCCGTGTACCCATAAGACCTCTCTCTTAAAGCGACAGTACACGTATATGACGGTCGTTGTAAAACACATAAAAGTAAATAATGACATAAAATAAAATGTAGTAAACACAAATAACAGCACACAGACAGGATTTGGTGATATTTCATACTCAAACAAAATAAAATAAAAACATTAATTTTAACCTGGTTACACAGCCAAGTATATTCAAAGTGATGTAACATGTTCCTGAGCGCGGGTCATGCGTATCTAAGGTAAACTAGTGGATAGCCGATGGCATCGATCGATCTAGACCCGTAACGTCCTCCTTTTCCAAGTATAAACACATACACATGAAGTTAGTGCAAAATAAAATGACTTTCATATACGAACAACCAATAACAGTGCAACAGCAGTAAATCTCTTCATATCCCATACCAGTGTAATAACCACAGTAGCGTATGATAACATTTCTCCTCTTTTCCCCCTCTCTCCCACATAGCAACCATCAACATTATTCAGATTACATAGTGAGTTTCAGTGGAGGTTTAGACAGCCGTCCAACCCTTGTGTAAGTGTGTCCATCCGAACGCGGAGCGCCAACAGGAGTAGATGGCGCCTTGGGCATGGACCTGATGGGGCTCGGCTCGAACACAGCCTGAGGGGTCTCAATGACAGTTTCTGTAGCTGGATCCCCGTCCGGTGTGTGTGCCGCAGCGGGTTCAACAGGATCGTGCGCGGCTCGTGCAGCTGGCTCAGCCACTCTGAGATCGATCCTGTTACGACGGTACAGGGAGCCATCAATGTCCACAAGATAAGACCTCGGCGCAACCCTGCGGAGACAAGTTCCGACTCTCCATCGGCCAGTGTTATCACCTGGCAGGGGCTTCATCCGTACGACTTCCCCAATTTCAAGTGCCGGCAATTCACGGGCAGATCTGTCATAGAAGGATTTGGCGAGTTGCTTCCTGTGGCGCAGCTTTTCAGTGACGCCCACGACAACAGCTGGTTCCAGGAGCTTGCTTGCCGCCGGGATGGACGTCTTCAACCGGCGGGACATGAGGCGTTGTGCTGGGCTGCTGCCCATGTTTTCCGTAGGTGTATTCCTCCAGTGAAGCACGGCTTTCCAGGGGTCTTCACCATCATGCGCGGCCTTACGCAGAAGATTTTTTACAATCTTCACGGCCGACTAGGCCTTGCCATTCGCTTTCGGGTGTCTGGGAGAGGAGGTCACGTGCTCAAATTCCCACTCAGAAGCGAACCGTGTGAACTGAGCTGTGAACTGAGGGCCGTTGTCTGTAATAGCCTTCTCTGGCTGACCATGTCGGGCGAACTGTGCCTTACATCGCTTGATGACTGTCTCTGCAGACATGTCGGGTAGAAGCTCAATCTCCCAAAAATGGGAATAGTGGTCGACTATTAGGAGATAGTCTTTCTGTCTGAGGCTGAATAGGTCCATGCTCACGACCTGCCATGGCCTGGTTGGTACTTCGTGAGAGAGCATGGTCTCCTTTTGCTGATTGTGGGCGTACACATTGCAGGTCGAGCAGCTGCTTACAAAGTCATTTATCTCTGACTGCATGTTGGGCCAGTACAATGTCTCTTGAGCGTGTCGGTAGCATGCATCACCCCCTATGTGACTTGAATGAATGCGCGTCAACATTTCTGGGCGGAGTGACTTTGGGATGATGACTTTTTGCCCCCGGAACAGAACTCCGTTCTGCACACTGATTTCATCCCTGAAGGGCCAGTACTCCCTAGCGATGAGGGGCGCTTCCTCCTTTACATCTGGCCAGCCCACGAGAACAGTGTTCTTCAGTGCCTGTAAGCATTCATCTCTGTCGGTGTGTCGTCTGATCTGTTCCAGCTGCTGGTTAGTCACATTCAGGTACTCTGCCTGGTTCACGTGCTGTATGTCTTCCTGCTCTTGTTGCAGAGAGCAGATAGCGTGTCGCTGATATGCAGTCCCTCTGCCGGAGCATCCAGCCGTAGCTCTGCTGAGCGTGTCGCTTATGAACATCTCTGGGCCTGGTTTGTAGATTACCCTCAGGTCGTAGTTCTGCAGAGTCATGAGCATGCTCTGGAGTCTCTTGGGCGCATTGAGAAGTGGCTTGCTGAAAATAGAGATCAGAGGCTTATGGTCCGTCTCTGCTGTGATTGGGTCGCGGCCATATATAGGTAATGGTGAAACCTCTGGCAGGCGAAGACGATACTGAGACACTACTTCTCAATTTGTGCATAGTTTTTTTCGGTGGGGGTAAGAGCCCTCGAGGCAAATGCGATGGGCTGACCTTCCTGCATGAGACAACAACCGAGACCGCTCTGGCTGGCGTCGCTCTGGATTGCGATTGGCTTAGTTACATCATAGTAGCGCAGGACGGGCATGGCTGTCGCCAGCGCCTTAAGCTCATGAACCGCCGCCTCGTGCTTAGGCAGCCAGTGCCAGGGTGTGTCCTTGTCCGACAGGCGTCGCAACGGCTCGCAGACAGTAGATAGATGAGGCATGAACTTGGCTAAATAGTTAGCGAAGCCAATGAGACGCTGCACGCCCTTGGCATCTGTTGGGTTCGGCATGTCAATAATGGCTCTCACCTTCTCTGGATCGGGCTTCAGTCCAGCAGATGAGAGAATGTGGCCATGAAACTGCACCTCAGCCACCTTGAACTGCAACTTCTTCAGGCCGAGGCGAAGCTTGACCTCGCGGCAGCGTTCCATCAACGCCGCAAGCTTGACGTCGTGGTCGTCCCCAGCCTCCTTGTCTGTGTCCCCGCAGCCGACGACCAAGATATCGTCTGCAATGGGCTCAACGCCCTTCAGACCGGCGAGGAGCTCGTGCTGCTTGCGCTGATATACCTCGGGCGCCACCGATACTCCAAATGGTAGCTTGAGCCACCGCTTCCTCCCCCAGGGGGTCCAGAACGTGGTCATGAGGCTACTCTCATAGTCCAGTTTGCATTGCAGGAATGCATCCCGAGCGTCCACTAACGTGAAGACTCTGGCCTTGGGCAATTTATACAAAATGTCCTCCAAGGTAGGCATGATGTAGTGAGAGCGCTTTAGGGCTTTGTTCAATGGTTTAGGGTCAATGCATATTCTCAGCTTCTCCGGTTTTTTAACAATCACCATGTTGCTGATCCAATCTGTAGGATCTGTGACAGGCGCAAGGTGGCCGTCAGCCTCGTACTTGTCCAGCTGGGCTTTGACTGCTGCTTTCATTGCGATTGGGACATTGCGAGGGGCACTCTGTACTGCAGCAACACTAGGATCAAGGTCAAAATGGACCTCCCCAGGCACGGATTCCACAGGGGAGTTGAACACGTCACTGTATCTGTTGATAAGCTGTTCTTTAGTTAGGGCTCCTGGTTGTGTGTGTTCCATTTTGAGCACATCCTCTGGAATTGTGAAATGCATGAGCCCTAAGCGTTCACAGGTGGAGCCTGACAGAAGAGGATGTTGGCTGGTCCTCACTATTTCGAATGAGAGCTTGTGTGTTTGGCCTCTCACAGTACAGTCAGTCTCAAAGGTGCCCATAGAGCTCAGTGTTTCCCCCGAATACAGCTTCAGTCTGGTGTCACTCGGGCGGAGAGGTGTGTTTGGGGCAGCCTTTTCTTGTCTTGAAAGCCCATTACATTGCAGGTGGCTCCAGAGTCCAGCTGACATTGTTGTGGCTTGTCGTGGAGTTTCAGAGTCACAAACCACTTCTTTCCTTTGGTGTGCACTGCGCCGATTGACTCAAACATGTACAGATCATCTGCATCATTACTATGCTCTGGGGGTTCTTCTGTGTATTCCACACAGTTTACCTTGCCCTCAGCATGCCCCTTTTTGCTCTTTAAGCACACTTTAGAAAAGTGATTAAGTGTCCCACATGACCTACATTGTTTCCCGAAGGCCGGGCAATGCTCTCTGCCCCTTGAATGCGAGCTGCCACAATATTTGCAATTGCCTGCATCTCCTGCTGTTCTGGGTGGATTGCTCTGTTTCCATTGGTTTTGTCTGGGTTGCCTAGCAACGGCATGCACTGCCTCCGGCTGCGGTGTTGTTGCAAACTCCATTGCTCTCATACGGATGTCAGTTTGCTCTGCTGCGCGACACATGTCAACAGCTGTGACCATGTTCAAATCCTTCTCTCTCAACAGCCTGCGCCTAACAGCCTCGCTTGCAACTCCCAGGACTATCTTATCACGGATCATTTCATCTTTCAACTGTCCATACTCACAGGTTGCTGCCCTCTCTCTCAGTCTCGTCACAAAGGTATCAAACGATTCTCCTTCCTCCTGCTTGCAACTCCCGAAAATGTACCTCTCGTATATTGTGTTTTTTGCTGGCTTGAAGTATTTCCCCAACTCTCTCAGTATGGCGTCAGGATCCCCTTGATCATCTTCTGAGAGGTTCAGATTGTGGCGGTAAATATGCCTGCATTCACTTCCCATCACACTTAGAGTAGCCGCTTGTATTTTCTTGTCCTTGCCAAATATGCCCGTGATGAGGACGTAGTCTTCATATTCGGCCCGAAAAATGTCCCAATTGACACTCCAATCGCCTGTGAAGCTCATCGGGGACGGTGGTGGAATATTCACGTTAGCTGCCATTGTATGTGATGCTATCGGCGCCGGTAATGCTAGCGTTAGCTCCTCTGTGACAACGTCTTCAGCAGAAGTACTTTGCTCTGAATCGGAATCCTCCGACATGTGACCTACTCAGGCCTACAAACTTAAACATGCGAGCTAGTAAAATAAGAAATAAGTTCTCCGACTTCTGGCACCATGTTTCAGTAGGCTATCTTATAAAGAATGACACACACACGAGTTGCTCAGTGCAGCCAAGTATATTCAAAGTGATGTAACATGTTCCTGAGCGTGGGTCATGCGTATCTAAGGTAAACTAGTGGATAGCCGATGGCATCGATCTATCTAGACCCGTAACAATACCCGCATCCGGCTTCCCACCCGCAGACTGTGGTGTATTGGATCGAGCACTCGGTGCTCGATTGTGTTGGACTGTCACCACTACTGAGTTCTGTAATACACTGGTCGAGCCTAGTAGTGTGTGATGTCTCCGTCAGTAAAGATCAGACTTGTGCCGCATCCTCGTCTCTGTGTACTTATATATTAGTGATTAAGTTAGTAACCCACGAATAGTAACACTACAATAGTGTACATAAGATAAGTCACAACATGGTGTCAGAAGACGGAGTTACGGTATAATTCGAGGGCGGTACTTCAACGAGTTCGCTGGTAGCTGAGGCAGCTAGCTAACACGTGCTAGCCTGCGCACAAATATGGAACAGTTCAAGCCGCCACCACCGCTGATACTTACCGGGAATGTCGCAGAAAACTGGAGAAGATGGGAACAGCGTTTCCAGCTGTACGTGACTGCTTCAGGTGCGTTGGATAAGGAAGAGACGGTTAAAATAGCCATTCTGCTTCACACCATCGGCGAGGAGGCGCTAGAAGTGTATAACACACTCACCGTCATCCCAGAAGGAGACGACGAATCGATGGAGGACGTTCTGAAAGTCTTCAAGGACTACTGCAGCCCTCGGAAGAACGTCGTGTTCCAACGCCATCAATTCTGGTCGCGCACGATGTCAGCAGGAATATCGGTGGACAGATTCATCACAGAGCTGCGCCAGAAGAGCAAAGACTGTGAGTTTGGCAGACATGAAGATGACATAAGGGATAAATTAGTGTTCAGCATAAATGATGCCCGTTTGAAAGAAAGACTGTTACGTGATAATGAGCTTACTTTGCGCAGGGCCGTAGAGATATGTAGATCAGCCAAGCTCGCTAAGTCACAAATACAAGCGATGCAGACGTCACATGTTGTCCAAGACGCCTCAGTGGAGGCATTGAAGAAAGCAACAGGGCAAACGCGCACGGGCAGCTGGAACAAGAACAAAACGAGCAGCAAGAGGCATGTAGCAACAACTCTCTGCCACAAGTGTGAAAATAAACATGAGCTCCGTCAATGCCCAGCTTATGGTGCAGTGTGCCACAAATGTGGTAAGAACAATCATTTTTCCAAGGTGTGTAAATCAAGCACTGAAAAAAGCGGCAATTACAAGACAAAGACAGTGCATAATCTAGAAAGTGAAATTGATTCCTTATATATAGGCATGATTGGAAAATACAAAAACAAAGCAGCCCACCAAGCTAAAGGCACTGTATGGCGTGAAACAGCCACGGTCAGAGGCGTAGCAATTAACTTCAAGTTGGATACAGGCGCCGATGCAAATGTGCGTCCTATGCGCGTATTCCGGCAGCTACCAGGTCCCGTTCAGTTACGGCCCACAAAGACTGTGCTGATTGCTTTTGGTGGTGCACGACTACCCTCAGATGGTGTTGCATCTCTAGATTGCCGCACATCTAAGCATACGGCTATATTGGACTTCCATGTGTCTAGCCGAGCTGACAAGCCAATCCTGGGTGGAGATGCGTGTGAAGAGCTGCAGCTGGTGAGAAGAGTCGAGGCGCTTGCAGTGGAGTCCCCACAACCATCAAAACCTCCGGCCACCAAAGAGGAGCTGCTGCAGAGGTATGCGGAGGTCTTCACAGGATTAGGCGAATTTCCTGGAGTTCATCACATACACATTGACCCCGGCATCACGCCTGTGATTCACGCGTGCAGGAACGTACCACTCTCCATCATGGACTCACTAAGAGAGACACTCACAGACTTGCAGAACAGGAAAGTCATAACTCCTGTCAATGAACCTACAGAATGGGTGAACAGTCTTGTTGCCACAAAGAAAAAAAATGGTGCGCTAAGGGTATGTTTGGATCCTTGCAACCTGAATGAGGCAGTCAAGTGTCAACACTACTCCATTCCTACACCGGAAGACGTGCGCAGCAGGCTAACAGGAAAATCCATCTTCTCCATCCTAGATGAAAAGGATGGATACTGGCAGATCAAGCTAGATGAGCCGTCGTCTAAGCTATGCACCTTCAACACGCCGTGGGGCCGGTTCCGCTTCCTCAGACTCCCATTCGGGATCAAATCGGCCAGCGAAGTGTTTCAACAAAAGAACTGTGAGACCTTCGGCGATATCCCAGGTGTGTACATTATAGCAGACGACATGATCATCGCAGCGTCATCAGAGCGGGAACACGATGAAATCCTGCAGAAAGTAATGGAGAGAGCCAAGACCGCACATGTGAAATTTAACAGGGACAAGATCCAGTTTAAAGTTGATACTGTAAAGTACATGGGACACGTCATCACGGCAGCAGGACAGAGAGCTGACGACACAAAGATCAAAGCGATTGTCGACATGCCAACCCCGGAAGACAAACAAAGTCTCCAACGTCTGCTGGGAATGACAAAATTCCTAGCGCAATACATACCAAACGAAGCCTCACTCACGGCACCCCTCAGACAGCTGCTCAAGAAGGATGTAGCATGGCAATGGTGCCCGCACCACAGCTCAGCGCTAAAGGCACTAAAGACCATCCTCACACAAGCCCCTGTGCTGAGATACTACGATCACAAGCAGCCTCTCACTCTACAAGCAGACTCCTCAAAGGATGGACTGGGAGCCTGTCTGATGCAGGACGACCGTGCTATGCCTCACGAGCGCTCACCGACACAGAAAAGAGGTACGCACAGATAGAGAAAGAGTTGCTCGCTATAGTGTTTGCTGCTAAGAGATTCCACCAGTATGTCTACGGCAGACCAGTAACTTTCCAGTCTGATCATAAGCCTCTGGAGGTCATCATGCGCAAGCCGCTGAGCAAAGCACCTGCGTGGCTGCAAGGTATGCTTTTACAACTGCAGAGGTATGATCTGAGTGTAACATACACACCAGGCAAGCACATGTACATTGCCGACACACTCTCACGCGCTACAGCTAGCAGAGAAGGTGACCATATTGATGAAAACCCTTGTGATGAGAGAGTTGTGTATGCCTTGGATGCCACAGATGCCTTGAGCGAGGAAACACTCAGCCAATTAAAGAAAGCAACGGCAGCAGATAGCGTGCTGCAAGCTGTGTGTGAGAAACACAAGAAAGGCTGGCCCATGAAAAAGAAAAGTTTGGACAGAAAACTACACGCCTACTGGGCAGTAAAGGACATTATAAGCATGGAAGATGACATTGTCTTGGTCGGAGACAAAATCATCATACCCCAGAGCTTCAGGAGCACGATTTTGGAGAAGCTGCATCTTGCACACCAAGGAGTGCAGCGCACAAAAGCCAGAGCAAGAAAGTCTCTCTACTGGCCTGGCATGGCACGAGATATAGAGGCAATGGTGGAAAAGTGCGTGCAATGCCAGCAGCTACAGCCCAAACAGCAGGCTGAGCCACTTATGCCGCATCAGGTCCCAGAACTGCCATGGATGAAAGTCGGAGCTGACATCTTCGAGCTACACGGTCAGTCATATCTGTTGTTAGTTGATTACCTAACCAAATATCCTGAAGTGCTCAACATATCTGACAAAACAGCATACACAGTAATCCAGAAGATGAAGTCTGTGTTTGCCAGACACGGGATTCCTAGGGAGATAGTGAGTGACCATGTCCCATTTGCCAGCTATGAGATGAAGTCATTTGCAGCTTCATGGGAGTTCAAGCTCACACACTCCAGCCCAGGTTTTCCCTCTTCAAATGGCATGGCTGAGAGAGCCATAAAGACAGTGAAACATGCGCTTTAGAAGGCAATGCAGACCGGCACTGGCCCACATCTGGTGCTGCTGTCACTGAGGAACACACCGGTGACAGGACTGGACGTATCACCTGCACAAATGTTGATGGGGAGAGTTCTACGAAGTACACTTCCGTGCTCCAGTGCTGTGCTGACACAATCAGTCCCACAGCACATTCACAGCAAGATCCGGAACCTGCAGTTCCACCAAAAACAACGTTACGACCAGTGTGCAAAGCCCCTGCCAGTGTTGACCCCAGGAGACACCGTACACATGCAAACACGGCGCGGCTGGGAGCCTGCCGTTGTCATCCGACAGCGAGATGAACCACGGTCCTACACTGTGCAGACACCGGCTGGGAGGATGCAAAGAAGGAACAGGTGACATCTGAGGAAGATACATCCGAGCCTATTCAGAGACACGGACAGTGATGAACATTTTGACTCAGAGGTACAACCCTCACCCTCACAAGCGCCTGTGCCAGTCGACTCACCACCACATGACCTGCCACCACACGACCCTCCTCCGGTGACTACAGGCAGTACACCCACATGCTACACAAAGTGCGGCAGAGCAGTTAGGCGCCCTGCCAGATACAATGACTAACCTCAGGGTTCTTTTGTGTGATCATTCAAGTGTTTATTAAGAAAAAAAAAAGAAAAAAAAGAAGGTGAAACAAAGTGTACAAGGTGTGTTTAACCTGAAATGTTGCAAGATTGCTGAATGTTCAAAATGTTTACATGCTAACCACCAGAATGTGAAAAGGAAATGGTTTATGTTGTTTAATGAGACTCATCTGTCATTTAAAAAAAATGCTGTATTAATCATTGAAGTATACAAGTAGAAAAGACTTGTTCAGTGTTAATGCCATAGTGTTAATGGTTCGGTAAAGGGTCTACTGTTGAAGCAACTGATGAGTAGGCCACATCTCAGTTGGAAAAGAGGGATGTGGTATATTGGATCGAGCACTCGGTGCTCGATTGTGTTGGACTGTCACCACTACTGAGTTCTGTAATACACTGGTCGAGCCTAGTAGTGTGTTACGTCTCCGTCAGTAAAGATCAGACTTGTGCCGCATCCTCGTCTCTGTGTACTTATATATATTAGTGATTAACTTAGTAACCCACGGATAGTAACACTACAATAGTGTACATAAGATAAGTCACAACACAGACACGGCCAATAGCCTGGGTGTGTAAGATGGCGTCGTTCGACTTCCGACGTACGAGTACTTGCACAAGAACTTCCGGTCTGGTTTGCTGTGAGAGGAGATGGCTTTGTTTTATACTTGCTTTATGCAGGACCTCCCTAAAATCATGGTCAACAATGTACATCGCATCGTGAGTGCTTCCTCGGTAGCTCAGGCGAGCAAAAAAGAAAAGGGGTTTAAGATGTATAGTTCGAGCTACATCGACAACTACGAGGGTGAGAAACGGCATCATTAGAACTATGCTAGCACTAGCTAACTAGCTGGTAGGGGCAGAAATGATACGCATCAGACATACCTGGTGTAAAACTGAATATCCTCATTGGAACCTGCAATTCGCCTCAGGCTGAATTTGGACTGTAGCTGGATGGTCTAGTTGTTTCTGGAGCACTTCTATTTGTTTCCTCATTGACTCGTTTTGGGCCAGGGCATCATCCAAAGCGGCAGGATTAGGAGCCACGCAATAGCCAGATGAACTGATTCACCCTTCTTTAATTTGTTCCAATATTTCCAGAAACAAGAGGAGTACTTTGTGTCACTTTGTGTAGGCTCCGTTAAAACCATTATAATTAAAATTTTTGAACCAATTAGTCGACACATCAATTTGTACATAAAATTCCTCAACACAGCATGAAAAGTTACTATTCACAAACACATGACTTGCATGGTTTGATATGAATACCAAAAGTGCAAGATCCTTATCAAATAAAAGGGGACCCCTCACAATTGTAGTTTAACAAACAATTTACCATGATCAACTTGGTCAAAAGCTTTTGATGCAGCCAGGAAACACATACATACTGTAGTGTTATGTCTTCCATACTTACTAACAATTTCCTTCAGTGCATATAGGCACACATATGTGCTGCGTTTATTTTTAAAAGCAAATTGATTGTCAGTAGTTATGTTTTCTTGAAGCCTATCCAAGAGAATTCCTTCTAATACTTTGGAAAGTATGCTAGCCAGAGCAATTGGCCTATAATTTTCCATGCTGGATATTTTACTGGTTTTGTCTTTGATCACTGGCACTAGTAAGACAGACAACATAGAGTCAGGTAGTATACCATGCATTAACAATCCAGAAAAACACGTAGCAAGTAACACTGAGATTCTGTAGCTAGCATACTTCAGATGTTCTGCTGTTATTTGGTCAAGGCTACATGCTTTGTTCACTGACAATTTCTCAATGGCATAGCACACTTCATCAGGTCTAATAATTACATCATCATTGTTAGAGACATCACCAACATTAAATTCATCACTCTTTACAGAATTAAAAAATATCTCTATTGTATTTGCTCCACAATTCAGCAATATTTTCAGGCCCAGTAATCCCATCAATGCTGGATGGCAAGGGCATCTTACCATGATTAATAACCTTAACTTCTTTCCAGAAGTCATAGACATTATTCTGCTGAAGTTTTTTGGCCATGGAGTTTGCCCTCATGGCCCACTAATTTCTTTTAATAAAACATACAGCATATTTAAGTCTAGCGTTAGCCTGTTTCCTATGTTCACACTCTCGGCCATGCCTAGCTTTTCCTGATAAGACCCAGTTTTTAAAAGCTTCTTTGGCCTCTACATGTAGTTCAGCTAAATAGTCATTCCATCCTGGCCTGACATTGTGTTGTTTTAGCCCTTTTTGGGCAGAATGATTTACTCCCATCATTTAGACAATTCACAATTTTATCATACATTATACATAGATCACGTTGTGGTTTTGATTCTTAAAGTTAATGCTGCCACACAGAATAGCATCAAATGGTATACCTATATTACTTAGGCTCTTATCAGTCAGTGAATTATAATGCTTTAAGTCATCTTCTGTAAGCCTAGACCAATCTATTTTCCCACTTTGTTCATAGTTATCATAACTGGTCAACTCAGGTAGACTCTCCACATGTAACATCATAGACACAGGTATGTGATCTGTTGTGGCCAGACCATACAAGATCTCCACTTTCTCTAAACATTCATCAGCATCGGCTGTACATATACAGTGATCCAGCCAAGATGTTATAGCTATGCTTCACTGGTATATGTGTAGCTATCTACTGGCAGCAGCACTTTACTAGAAAGAACCAACTTGAAATCTTGACAAAATTGGATTAGGTGTTGACCAAATAAGGAATTATAATCTGAGATATCAGCATTCATGTCTCCCACAACAAATATACACGTATACACACTTTCTTTAATAAATGAATGAATAAAAGTGAGCCTATTAAGGTATTCATCCTCGTTTTGGTAACATTCATCCATCCATTATCCAAACCACTTATCGTGCTCTCAGGGCCGTGGGGATGCTGGAGCCTATCCCAGCAGTCATTGGGTGGCAGGCAGGGAGACACTCTGGACAGGTCGCCAGGCCATCACAGGGCCAACACACACACACACACACACACACACACACTTAGGGACAATTAAGTACGGCCGATTCACCTGACCTACATGTCTTTGGACTGTGGGAGGAAACCGGAGCACCTGGAGGAAACCCATGCAGACACGGGGAGAACATGCAAACTCCACACAGAGGACGACCCGGGACAACCCCCAAGGTTGGACTACCCCGGGGCTCAAACCCAGGACCTTCTTGCTGTGAGGCAACCGTGCTAACTACTGCACCACTGTGCCGCCCTTGGTAACATTCATAATGAGTGTAAACATTTAAAATTATAAAGACATTTTTATTATGTACAACTTTGATTGCTATGTACCAGTCCACCTCTAATCTAACGACACTGATCAGTGGAACATATTTCTTGTGCCAGAGAATGGTCACTTCCCCAGCTATTCTGCCACACACTATCCCCATGCTTAGGTCTGTTGTGGACTCCCCTGCCCCATGGAAATTATTATTAACAGAATTAAGTTTATCTAGATGGTAACATTTTATGTTTTAAAAAGAAAATGGTGGATTGCTCACTCCAGGTTGGGGATGCCTCAAGCAAAGGAGTTCAAGTATCTCGGGGTCTTGTTCAAGAGTTAGGGTAGGATGCAACAGGAGATTAACAGGTGGATTGGTGCAACATCAGAAGTAATGCAGATGTTGTACTGGACCATTGTGGTGAAGAGGGAGCTGAGCCGGAATGCAAAGCTCTCAATTTACCAGTCAATCTTCGTTCCACCCCTCACCTATGGTCATGAGCTTTGGGTAGTGACCGAAAGGGTGAGATCGTGGATACAAGTGGCTGAAATGAGTTTCATCCGTAGGGTGTCTGGGCTCAGCCTTAGAGATAGGGTGAGCAGCTCGGATATCCGGAGGGAGCTCGGAGTAGAGCCGCTGCTCCTTTGCATTGAAAGGAGCCAGTTGAGGTGGTTTGGGCATCTGATTAGGATGCCTCCTGGGCGCCTTCCTGTGGAGGTTTTCTGGGCACATCCAACTGGGAGAAGACCCCGGGATAGACCCAGAACTCACTGGAGGGACTACATGTCCAGTCTGGCCTGGGAATGCCTTGGGATCCCCCAGGAGGAGCTGGAGGGCATTGCTGGGGAGAGGGACGTCTGGAGTGACCTACTTAGCTTGCTGCCACCGCGACCCAATCCTGGAGAAGCGGCTGATGATGAGATGAGATGAGATGAGCAGCCTGTTCTGGGCAGAAGGGGTACGCCCTACGGGGTCTGAACCGGGGTGGAGACTCAGGTGTATAACTGCTTGGTTGGAACAAAGACCTGCACCCACACCGGCCCTTTCTGGATCATGTTGCACATTCCTGGAGGCTATAAAAGCTGCTCACATTGCAGATGCTATTTGGATGCATGTTGATGCACATGTTCTTCAGGCAATAGCATATTGAGTATACTTAACACAATAGGATTTATTGTCTTCAGGAAGATTTAATACAGCAGAAATGTCTCGTCAATGTTGCAACAGCTGTGATATATTCTGTTACATCTGTAGCGAGTATAGGCTTAAGGCGCAAAAATTCACTATGACTGCACTTATCAAGAACACCTATGAGCTCTACTTTGGATGTAAAATTGTTGACCAAGAGAAACCCTGGGCTCCTCACACTTATTGTGCAACATGTGCAGTCAACCTGGGAGCTTGGCTCAGAGGTACTTGGAAGTCAATGCTATTTGCAGTCCCAATGATCTGGCGAGAAGAGAATGATCACATGATGGACTGTTACTTCTGTCTGGCCAATGTATCTGGCTTCTCTACTAAAAATAAGAAATCTATTGAATACCCCAAGCTGCCTTCAGCCATAAGACCAGTGCCACATGATGACAGTTTGCCAGTACCATTGCCACCAGAGACATGGAGCCTATATGAGGCAGATGATGTCACAATCCATGAGCCAGACATGGATAATGACACTGATCCCGATGTTGACCCCTTTATGTCTGGTTATCCTCATCTGATAACACAGCCAAAATTAAATGACCTGGTCATGGACTTAGATTTGTCAACAGCTAACGCAGAACTTCTTGGTTCAAGAATGCAAGGATGGGGTTTGCCGTCACTAGGTACGGAAATTTCTGTCTTTCAGAACCATCAAGAACATTTGACAAACTTCTTTATGCAGATTGACAACCTCTGTTTCTGCACTGACATTGATGGATTGTTCATGGCTTTGGGTTGTGTGCATGACCCACAACAATGGCGTCTTTTTATAGCTTCGTCAAAGTTAAGCCTGAAAGCTGTCTTGTTACACAATGGCAATGTCCACCCTTAAGTACCCACTGGCTATGCAGTACACATGAAAGAAACCTACAGTAAAATGGAACTGTTTTTGAAACACACAGTACAACAATTATGACTGGAACATCTGTGGTGATCTAAAAGTATTGGCACTGCTACTAGGAACGTAGCTTGGATATACAAAGTACTGCTGTTTCCTTTGTGAATGGGATAGCCATGCTAAAGAGTCACATTACATTAAAAAGAACTGGCCTCTCTGTAAGCATTTCATTCCAGAGCAGAAAAGTGTGGCGCATAAACCACTTGTCAACCCAATGAAGATATTTCTGCCTCCTCTTCATATAAAACTCAGATTGATGAACAATATTGTGAAAGCAATGAACAAAGAAGGTGATGGATTTCGCTATTTGAGACAGATGTTTCCAAGAATAACTGATGCCAAGATTAAGGAGAGCATTTTTGTTGGTCCATAAACCAGTATGTCATCAATGACAGGGACTTAGAAGATCTACTAGTGGGGCCAGAGAAAATAGCATGAAAGGCATTCAAGGATGTTGTTGAGAATTTTCTTGGCAACTACAAGGCACCAAGCTACATTGAGCTGCTTGACAACATGTTTAAAGCATACAATACCATGAAGTGCAACATGTCATTGAAAATTTATTTTCAGCATTGACACTTAGACTTCTTCCCTGCTGATCTTGGTGCAGTCAGTGACGAACATGGTGAAAGGTTTCACCAGGACATTACAACCATGGAAAAGAGGTATCAGGGTAACTGGAATCCATCAATGCTGGTCAACTATTGTTGGACACTGATACGAGAGGCACCAGATGCTGAGTACAAACGAAAATCAGCTGCAAAAAATTCTAAGCTCAGTTGAACTGACACAATTGTCAGGATCATTATGCAATTAAACATGTTAAATTAAATAAAAAGTTACTTTAATGTTTCTTCAAATTCCTACATGATACAGCAAACCTGAAATTATTTTTGTGTTCAGCTTGACATTGTCTATCAAAATCTCCCTAATTTTTTTTCAGAAAGAAAACTTTTGAAAAAATTTGTTGTCCATTGTAATACGAGGTGTCTAATTCCAATTAATATTTCACCTATTGGTAGCTCTAAAGTTCTGCCTACTACTGATCATTTCCACAAGATGCTTACATTCGGTTTCATAAATATCAGATCACTGTCTACCAAAGCCTTACTAATAAATGATCTGATTCTTGAGCATAGTTTCGATATGATTGGGTTATGTGAAACATGTCTAAAACCAAATGTTTTGCTTCCCTAAACTGAAGCTTTCTCACCTGACTATACGTATGCCCATGTAGCTCGGGCAATTAAACCAGGTGGGGGTGTTGCTTTAATATATGTCTATTTTCAATCTGACTTCTAGACTTGAATCTAAATTCCAATCTTTTGAGGTTCTTGTTCTGGGTCCATCACCCTTAGCCATGAATAGACTCATCTCAATTCACTGTGATAATCTATCGAACTCTTGGCTCTTACCAACCATTTCTTAAAGAATTTGTCTCAGGTCTTGTTACTCATTCTGATGAGATTCTAATTCATGGTGATTTCACTATTCATCTGAATAAGGCTGCTTATCCTCCAAGTAAAGCCTTTCTGGCACTTGTTGATACTTTTGGGTTCGCTCAGTTTGTTCAAGAGTTGTCTCATTGCAGTGGTAACACCCTTGATTTGGTTTTATCTAAAAGGGTAGCTGTTTCTGATCTGAATGTCTTGCGAGTCACATCTGCTGTGTCAGATCATTTTCTCATCACATTTGACGCATTAATGGCCTGTCCAGTTAATGCTGGCACAGATGCAATTGCCACTCCCCACACTGGTCCATCCACTGCAGCTGCCTTTGGCCAGCAGCTACCTGAAGTCTTGGCTCCTTTCGCTGTAGAGACTGACTCTGTTGAAAATTTCACTAGTGACTTAAATGTAGCCCTCTCTAGTCTCCTCAATTCAGCTGCACCTCTCACTACCAGAGCTAGGTGACTAAAGAGACCTACACTCTGGTTTAACGATGAGACACATGGTCTTAAGCGGGCCTGTAGGAGAGTGGAATGTAAATGGCGAAAATCGAAATTGGAAGTTTTTTTACCTATCTTGGCATGAGTGTTTATGTTTACGTTCTCGCTTAATATTAATAAACATAACCCAGATTTCTCTTTGACACTGTATCTAAACTTACTAAAAAGCAGCCGTCTAATTGCTGCTCACCATTCATGGCCCATGAGTTTCTCGACTTTTTCTGCAATAAGGTTGATGAGATCATAACCAAAATTAGTTCTTGTTTCAACACCAGAAGGTTTCTTAACATTATATTTTCTCCCTCATCTAATACTCCTGAAATCATAATATCACTTGATGTGGGAAAAAGCGTTCGACAGGGTGGAATGGGGCTATCAGTTTTCTTCTTTGAAAAAAATTGGCTTTGATTCTAAATTTATCAATTGGATTCAACTTCTGTACGCTTCCTCGTTTGCATCTGTACACACTAACATCAATCATTCACCCCCTTTTCCTCTCCAGCGGGGGACACGTCCGGGTTACCCACTTTCTCCCATTATTCAATTTAGCTATCAAGCCTCTATCCATCTGGCTCCGCAGCCATGAGGAGTTGAGGGCATCACCTACTACAGCCTGGTCCATAAAGCTCCCTCTATGTGGATGACCTTCTTTTGTATGTTTCTAATCCCATATCCTCCCTTCCCCCAATATTGTCAATTTTGGATCAGTTTGGTTGCTTATCAGGTTACAAATTGAATCTCCAAAAAGCAAATTATTTTTTGTAAACCAACTGGTGAAAGCACCCCCCCCCTCTACAGTCCCCTTTAAGATTGTGCTAGAGGGATTCAAATACTTAGGGGTATCTATTACGAGCGCTTAAGGGTTTTTTCCTCAAACATTTTCAGTCACTACTAGATAAATGTAAATCAGACATGTCAAGATGGGCCACCCTTCCCTTATCTCTTGTGGGTCATGTCAGTTTGAAAAAAATGGTCATCCTGCCAAAATTCCTATATCTATTTCAACATATCCCAATTTGTATCAATAAATCCTTTTTCATCAATCTTGATCGGCATCTGAATGAGTTCATTTGCAATAACAAGCCCGCCCATCTAAGGAGATCAGTTCTCCAGCTCCCCAAGGCCGAAGGAGGTCTGGCGCTTCCGAATTTCTGCCATTACTTTTGGGCCTGTAACATTAATAAACTCTTTTACTGGGCCAGCTGCAAGCTTTCTGACTCTTGCCCACCTTGGGCTCATACCAAGATATCATCCTCCTTTAACTTCTTACATTCCGTGATTAGCTCTCAGCTTCCCATATTGGCCCACAAAATCTCGAACCACCCAGTTGTCACTAATACGAATAGGATTTGGCGCCAATTCAGAAAACAAAATGGTCTACACAGAACTTCGATCCATGCACCGATTTAAAATAACCAATTATTCTCCCTGTCATGTTCTGATCATACCTTCCGTAGATGGTCAATCAATGGTCTTATAACACTTCAGGACCTATATGAAGATGGGGTCTTCTCATCCTTTGCATCCATGTCAGTCAAATAAAATTTACCCAACAGCCATCTCTTTCATTTTTTTTTCAAATTAGGCATTTTGTCCAAAAGCAGTTTCCCCATTTCCCCAACCGCCCCCCTGAATCGATAATTGACCAGTTTCTCACCCTCGACTTTGATCAAAAGCAGCTGATATCTATTATTTATTCCAAAATTGACTCTTTAAATCCAAGCCCCACCGTATCACTCAAAGAATCCTGGGAGCACGACTTGGGTGTTTATCTCTGACAACCAGTGGAGTGACATCCTCAGGCTAGTGCACTCTTCATCTATATGCGCCAGACATGGCCTATTGCAGTGCAAAGTGCTCCACAAAGCCCACTTTACCAACACGAAATTGGCAAAAATATTTCCCAACAGAAGTGATGCCTGTAACAGATGTAGGCAATCTCCAGCTGATCATTTACACATGTTCTGGACACGCCCGGCGCTGACCAACTTTTGGTCCAATATATTTAAAACTCTTGAACAGGCCCTCAACACAATAAATAAACCCTAATCCAATGACTGGCTTTGTTTGGTCTTCCCCCAACTCGGAATATGCCCTCTACAATACAGCGCGTCATTGCCTTTACCACTTTGTTGGCCAGACGTTCCATCCTTCTCAAATGGAAACATGCCTCCCCCTCAACACATGATAGGTGAATACAGGAACTTTTGCAATGCATACAACTTGAAAAATTAAGATTCTCATTGAAAGGATATTTGAAATCCTTTCAAAAGACCTGGAATCCCCTACGTGTCTTATTATGATCTCACTATTACTTTTGATACTGACGGTGCTTCTTCCTAAGTAGAGCTCACTGGAAAGAGAGAGAGAGAGAGAGAGAGAGGGGGGGGGACCCTTTTTGTTTTTTCCCTACAATTCTCTTTACTTATTGTCTATTCTGCTATGTCTCTTTGCATTTCATCTACCCTTTTTTGTGTTTATCAGTCATTTGATTATCTATTGTACTTAGTCGCTATTAAAACATGTTTTTTTAGTCACCCCTTTATTCCAATGTATGCGTCATTTAATTTATTTACTTATTTTATCCTATTTTATTTTAATTTTTGTGGTCATGATGAACATGGGGTGGTGGGAGGGAATGGGTTTTTTATTAGTATTGTAATGATGACTGATGAATAGACTCGCTAGCCCTTGGTTTGGTTAATGGGTTGGACCCTTTAGTCGACTGGTTAACATAGTCGCCCATGGTGCGGGAGATCCAGGTATGCGTCCCGGGCTGTGGCGGTTCCCGGGCTGCCCCCGAATTCACTAAATTGGTGTCAGAAGTGGGATGGTGAGACTGTGAGGCCATCAGAAGTGCGTGCGCCCAGAGGCATGAGGGAGCTGATATGCTGAAGCGCGTGGACGCACTTCCCGAAGGAGGGGGGTAGTGTAACAATCACAGATGAATAGACTTGCTAGCCCTTGGCTTATGAGTCGGACCCTTTAGTCGACTGGTTAACGTAGTCGCCTGTGGTGCGGTAGACCCGGGTTCGCGTCCCGGTTGCAGCGGTTCCTGGCTGCCCCCGAATTCACTACAGTATGTTTTTTTTTCTACTACAGACACCTTTGATTTCTTGCAACTATTGTGCCGAATATGCCATGTCTGCAAAAAAGGATCAATTAAATAAAACAAGTTATTCAACTCCAGCTACTCCTGCAGATTATGTCTTACCAAATTCATATCTATACAACTGGTCACTGAGAGTCCCTGTTATTACAGGTTTTGAGACTATTGCTGTTGATATTTTGACTAAGCTCGTGTCAGCGTCTAAACCAACTACTTGCCTACCCTACCTTTTACCAGCACAACTTTTTAAAGACCTTTGGCCTTTCCTGGGACCAAAAATTCTAGACATTGTTTATTTATCACTTACTACTGGCACTGTTCCCAGCAGTTTTAAGACAGCTATAGTTACCCTCTACTTAAAAAATCGCACCTTGATCCAGGGTCTCTTAATAACTGTTGACTAGTCTCTAAACTTCCATTCTTTTCTAAAGTACTAGAGAGAGACAGGATTTTTGAGGGATGAATTGCAAAGACATGCCAGCAGTGTAAAAGCTCAAAGCGAAAAGCATACAATTATTTGATGAATTCCACTATGAGTAGGAGGGGGTCAGGGTGGAGCGGTGGGGTGAGGAATAGAATTAGAAGGCAATTAACACAAACGCACACGTGGTGTGTACACACACACACACACACACACACACACACTTGTGAGCACATGTGCACACAGATTAATTAGAACAAATCTGACAGTAACAATAACCGTGGCAAGGAAGACAGAAACTGAAAATTTTTTCAATTACTCCATCACACCTGATCTGTGTGTCCAACTTAGCACAGCACCAGCTGGCGCTACCCCGGAAAATCCCAGACAAAATGATTGACAGGGAGAGACGGCAGGCCACTTAGGTTGAGTAATTGACGATGTGCTGAAATGACATGCAGAATAGGTTATGATTTCCCCAACTCACTTCATCGCAAAAGTTAACCTAGAGAAAGTGTCGTTATAGTCAACAGGTAAAACTCTTATCTATGGGCGGACTTGTGTATAGGGCTGTGCGAAATGACCAAAATCTCGTATCACGATATAGGTCATTCATATCACGAAAACGATACATATTACGACACAGCACATTTTCTGTAAATTCAATGAATAAATAGTTTATATAAAATGACCACATGGAAAGGCCTATTTCTTATTACATTTTGAATTACATACAAATAAAAGATACTCATATTTCAAAAATATAAAACCTTTGTGCAAATTTTCAATTACGCATGTAACAAAATATAGAATATTAATGTATAAAAAGTAGATAGAAACTATTTTGTTTGCAACTATAGGTGCAAACAAAATAAGTATAGGCCTAAAATCTGTATAATAGAGGCCTAAAATCTGCGGCTCTCACCTGTAGACTCTCTCCGTACTGTTTGACATGATTCTTGTGTAGGTGGTAAAAGAGGCTAGTGGTGTTTGAGTCTGTTGTAGGGACCGGCGTGCGGCATATATTGCAAAGTACGGTTTTCTGGTCCGTGTCGGACTTTTCATACCCAAACCACGTCCATAAGGTAGAAGTAGCACCTCTTTTAGGTAAAAGCTGCTCGTTTTGTCCTGGCTGGTCGGAGTCCTTCGTTCACTGTCCTCCATGTTTGTTTGTATTGCATTCATGCAAATGTCCTGCCTGTGTCCGTGCTGCGCAAAGAGCGGAAAGGGTCGCCCAAATGACGAAAAATATTGCCGTAAAGCGTTTGATTTGCGACACAACGACACAAACGATATAGCTTAATAGGAAACAATAGACGTTTTCTATCGTCACACGATATCGCCATATCGCACAGGCATACTTGTGTACTGTTGGCACCTCTTTGTGTGGTAGTTTAGATAATGAAAGAAACATGATTCTGACAAAACATACACACCCATTTGCTCGATTTGATTTTCCACAACGTGCCCAGGGGTGTAACTCTAGAACGTCCGCGACCTGCATCTTTATAACGCTACATAACCCACCACCTTCTATGGGGATGTAGCGGTTGACGTCACAAACCTTATCGCGGCCATACTGGCAGGAAAAAGTTCCGTGGAGCGCCAGTCTGTCAGCTGTAGTTCAATCAGCTGGTTTGTAGCAACACGCTTTCGGACTAATGTTGTCAAGCTATGTGAACAATAATCGTGTTGGATTTAATATCAAGTGAGACTGGCTAAGATACTGCGAAAAAGCCAAAGGTAAGATTTTTTTTCTCGCTAGAAAAACCGTTGTGTAACATTTGTAGTCATCGGTGGGGTCATACTTAGCCTATGCTTAGCTAACGTTAGCTGTCTAATTAAGTCTGTGCAATGTGATCTCGGTGATTGATTTCAAAAGTCTTCAAGAGTCTTGTACCTAGACTGAAAAATGCGTTTATATGGCATTTCGTTTGAAAGTTATGGCAACTTTCTATTTTCTCAATCAAGCATTTTGTTCTGTGCTGCTCAGACAAATTATCGCGATTTATTTAGCCAGTTATTGATCATGCAGTAAGACTCCGGCACATTGCTAGCTAAAGGAACCACCACGAAAACGGCACCTGTGGAAAATTGTAGCCAATGGCACGAGTGCTTGTTATCATGTGCCATCTTTTTGGTAACCACAACATATCACCTGTCTTGTTACCTGCTCTCTGGTGACTGACATTCTCCTAAACGCGATTTCCGCTCGCTCCTGCAACTCTGCTAAGCGGATGTTTCTTGCTTCGTTGTCATACAGACTTGTGGCAGATCTAACGTAAGGCGTTTCGGCGCATAGGATGCTGCCTGCTCTCTGACGGTAAACAACACCCTAGGTTTTATGGCCTTTCCGTCTTTTTTTTACAGCACTTTGCAAGGGTGTCATACAACTGAGCTCTTTCAGCGTTGGTCATGGATTGAAAATCTGAGCTGCTTGCTGCACTGATGGTTGTCTGCTTTCTGCTGTGTTGAGAGTCGTTAGAAAATTATATCCTTTGCCTGCTGGTATAAGCACTTTTTTTCCCACAGATTCCTCGCTTGGTATTGACCGTTTGCATTTTTTGATGTCACTGCTACCTCTTCTGTGGCATGGTTGCGCTGCCAAAGCCAAAACAGCACTGCTGAAACGCGCGAGCAACTCTCACCTAAACCAGCTGTG
This sequence comes from Lampris incognitus, assembly GCF_029633865.1. Classification (NCBI taxonomy): domain Eukaryota; kingdom Metazoa; phylum Chordata; class Actinopteri; order Lampriformes; family Lampridae; genus Lampris; species Lampris incognitus. The sequence continues at coordinate 96,862,794 of NC_079213.1, read as the reverse complement.
CAGTTACAGTGAGCAACCCAGCACAACCCATCCTTACCGATGACAACCCACGGGTTCAGCTGCGGTTCATTAAGCCTCTGTGAATGATTCACCTGTTGTATGAATTAGCTTGAAACATATATGTGGAATACATTCATTTAAAATAACGATATGGTTTGAGCAACAGCTTTAAGGGGGTGGGGGCCGAGGGAGGCTGCTAAATTGTTCGTTATTACAGCTAACGTTAGCCTGAAGGGCTAATGTTTTTAGCCACAATGCTAACCTAACCAAGGTAATCTAACAAAGTGCTTCGTTTCGAGATTACATCACACTTACTTTCCCTGTAACAACAGAGAGGCCTTTTGCTGGGATATTCCAAAATTGGATACCTGACACAAACCCCGAATTTGTCCATTTATAGCCTTCCAGACTTTTATCAGCCTTTAAAGAGCTGCCGGTGTAGACGGAGGGGTAGTTGATCAAGTAGTTATACATGTCAGGATATTGGATATCGGGAACGTCATTTGTAACCTCAGTCGGTTTAAAAAGGATGCTAGGAAGGTTATAGGGATCGGATATTTGTAATCTTTTAAGTTTTTTTTTTTTTAGACTATAGGGCAGTTTCGTGACTTTGAAAATGGGAGGCGTACTCAGACGCTATATACTTGGCGCTGTCCATTGTACTGCTCTGGCAGTCGTTTTTTCCTGCCTGTGGGTTAAAATTCAATTTTTTTGTGACGTAATCACTACAGTTTTATTCACGTATTGATGGCCTTCAGAGCCCAGGAGGAGCTATCACACCAGCTCCCATGTGTGAGGAGGGAAACTAATTTCAGTATGAGGATCATGCCATTGCTTCCCCCAGATCACTTGAATTTGATTCAGTGATGTCTTCTTATTGCATCTTCAGGCAACATTTAAGTGGCAGTAGGCAATCCTGTTGGATTCAGTTAAGAGGCACTTCTTGTAAATTGATAGCTGCATTTCATTAAAAAGGCAATAAAGCATTAATTATGAGATGCATCATTTAGCTTGGGGGAGAGAATCTATGCAGTCTCTTTCTAACAGGGTAAAACTCACATTTCTACTCCCCCCACTCAATTTGCTGACATCATACATATATCATACGTGTTGTCCAGCTGACTGAACTCTGCTTTACTACAGCACTGCCACCTTTAGTCCCACCATCCTACCACCACTTTCCTCTTGCTCCCCCCCCCCACTGTTAGTATTTACTTGCTCATTATAATGTGTTTTTTACCCCTTGTTTTGATGACTTGTTTTTACTGATGAAAAGATAGGAGGCGGAGCTGAAGGTGGCAGAATTGAAGATGCGAAGATTTTCATTGGCAGTGACAAAGAAGGACAGGATTAGGAACGATCATATTAGAGGGACGCTCAGGTTGGATGGTTTGGAGACGAAGCAAGAGAGGCAAGATTGAGATGACTTGGACATGTGCGGAGGAGAGATGCTGGGTATATTGGGAGAAGGATGCTGAATATGGAGCTGCCAGGGAAGAGGAAAAGAGGAAGTCCAAAGAGGAGGTTTATGGATGCAGTGAGGGAGGACATGCATGTGGCTGGTGTGACAGGAAGATGCAGAGGACAGGAAGAGATGGAAACAGATGTTCCGCTGTGGGAACCCCTAACGGGAGCAGCCGAAAATAGTAGTAGTAGTACTGGTTTTGATGACTTGTTTTTGATTTCTGGTTTTACGTGCAATTCAAACTGCGATTCTTCAGTAGGCATGAGATTGCTTACATTGATTATGATATGTGGGGTTATTACTGGCTATTGTGTTTCCATGTGATATTGTGGTAGAAGAGATGGCAGGCGACAGGCATGGGTGCAAGTCCATGAATACTGGGATGGGCTCCAGCGCTTTACCTGTGCCCCCGTCTATTATAGTGTGTGTGTTAAGAAGGGCAGCCGATGTAAAATGTTGCCAAATCAGTACGCGGATTGACAAAACCATACCGGATCGGTCGAGACCTGGGTTAACAATGGCCGCCATTGGTGCTGTGCCCTCACATGGTACTGATGGAAACAATAAAATCTGCTGTGGTGATCCCTGAAAAACGGAACAAGCTGAAAGAAGTTTGTGGTAAAAGATATCCAATAAGAACCGTTATCTCTTCTGGATGACACACAATTTGGAGTAATAACATGGAGGCATTTGACTCGTTTTGACAATTTGAAATCCCAGATGGCTCACACATTTCGTTTTCTCACCTTGGAGAAATCCCAGTGGTGCCAAGGTAGAGAGAGCACTTTAACAAGAGGGTCATTTTCTATGTTCAACTCATAATTCTGACCAGCATGCCAATTAAGAAGTGATAACTGTAAATCGTAAAAAAAAGATGGTATTCATGATGACAGCCTTGTTGTGAGAGAATGTGAGGAGTCTGTGCAGAACAAAGTTGCCTGTGTCCTTAGCTGACCTATGTCACTACTGGACAGAACGGCACCATCCTCAGAATATTTGTATTTCATAAGACCAAGGTTATTTAAGGTACCTGTACAGAAATAGCAATGGCTCGGAAGAACTAACTTTGTTGTGGGCTGTGTTTTCAGCATCATTCTTAGCGAATTCGGGGGGCAGTCCGGGAACCACCGCAGCCAGGATGCGAACCCGGGTCTCCCGCACCACGGGTGACTACGTTAACCAGTCGACTGAAAGCTCCGACCCGTTAGCCAAGTGTTAGTGAGTCTATTTATCCGTGCACGTTACACTATTAAGAGAAACTTTGCATAATATTTACGTGTTGAGTGTTACTAATCACTGACAAAGTGGGTCTGAACACCATGAACTGTGGTCACATAGCTGCCACCACAAAAGGAGTTTCAAATGTGTCATGCTGGTGGTGTTTCAAGACCCTGTGATGAGAATTGCATGAAAGGTTGTCCCAAAATCTTATTATGAGGTGTTTTGAAATGCAATATGCAGAGTTGCTATTGCGTAATAATATTTATATGAATAGATGAATCTAAAGTGTGTATGTTAAATATACACACGTTATATGAATAAATAACATGAATGCATGAGCTCTTTTTCTGAATTCATTCATTCACCTGACCCACATGTCTTTGGACTGTGGGAGGAAACCAGAGCACCCGGAGGAAACCCATGCAGACATGGGGAGAACATGCAAACTCCACACACAGGATGACCCGGGATGACCCCCAAGGTTGGACTACCCCAGGGCTCGAACCAGGAACCTTCTTGCTGTGAGGCGACCGCGCTAATCACTGCACCACTGTGCTGCTGGAAAAAAAAACAAAACAAAAAAACAAAAACAAAAAAAACTCAGGTTTAGACATGTTGTTTTGTTGGGCAGTGGGGTAAAAAAAAAAGGAATTTGGAGAGGTCAAACATCAATGCAACTACAGGTTTACTAGATGCCATTAATCAGACACAACCATCAATCTTAAGGATTGTAGCTTTAGGTCCCTTCTGCCAAAGTACTTAGTGCTATGAAGTAACCCCAATGAAATTGTAAACCACCATTAAGGCCAAGGATTGGTATCAAGGGCAGAAATAATTACTCGCCACTGATGGCAACAAAGTTTAATTAAAAGTTGCAGTAGGAGAAGTGACCGACATGCAGCATAACAGAGCAGGCGTGGCACTTAGAAACAGAATTGCTGTCTGGGATGATGAGGACCTTGGGACTTGATGCCAGTCAAATGATGTTTGCTATCAAATTTAAGCAGTGCCCTCTCCCTAGCTTCCATCACATAGACACATGCACACACACTCACACACATTTTTCCACTGAAAAAGGCATACCAGCTATACAATCACCGTGACAAGAGAAGCCTCAAGCAATGCATGTGTATTCAGAATCAACACATCAGCAGACTCTCTCGCAATCCATGTACCTTCATCTCAATTGAGTTCCTATTCCGAGACGAAAATTGGAAAACTAAAAATGGGGGCTTTTTTTGTAAATGTTTTTTTTCACTCAATTTGAAAAAACAAAAAAAGATATGGAAGCATGTTCTGACACGAAATAGGATTTCTAGAAAAAGGCTTGAAATTCTGTTTGTTGTTTTTTTTCTTTTTCCTTTTTTCATTCGCAAGTATCTTTTGGTCATTCGATTTTCCTTTCAGAAACAAGTATTGAACAAAAATCAAACAAAAAAAACAAACGAGTGGTTATTTGATTTTTAGTTTAATACAAAAATTAAAGTTGAAATACACGGTGTTCTTTTTCTTGGTCAAATAGAGATGAGCGAACTTTAAAAAAAGGGTTTGAGTTTCATTTTCTATTTCGTATAACAAAAAACAAAATTTGCTAGAAAACATGAATGAAAAAAGGCCTGCTTTTTTCATATTCCCAGACTGGATGTGGTCATCGAGACAACAGCACTAAATGTAGGATTGCCAGTGTTGCTTTGGCCCAGGCTAAAGTGTCTTGGGAACCTACTCTGAGATGACATTAGACATGGCAAAAAAAAAAGGCCTGTCATCTGCAGAGATCTCTGTGCCCATATCACACAAAAGAGAATTTTTTTTTTGCAAGAAGTGTGATGAGATTTTGTGCTGAAAATGGCTTACGCTTTTCCTTTTTTGGATTTTCCCCCTTTTTTTCTTCCCAGTTGTACTTGGCCAACTACCCCACTCTTCTGAACCGTCCCAGTCATTGCTCTGCCAATCCAGGGAGGGCTGCAGACTACCACGTCCCCTCCGATACATGTGGAGTCGCCAGCCGCTTCTTTTCACCTGACAATGAAGAGTTTCACCAGGGAAGCATAGCGCGTGGGAGGATCACACTGTTCCCCCAAGTTCCCCCTCCGCCCCTAACAGGCGCCCCGACCGACCAGAGGAGGTGCTAGTGCAGCGACCAGGACACATACCCACATCCGGCTTCCCACCTGCAGACACGGCCAATTGTGTCTGTGGGGACGCCTGACCAAGCTGAAGGTAACACGGGGATTCGAACCAGCGATCCCCGTGTTGGTAGGCAACGGAATAGACCACCGTGCTACTCAGATGCCCCGCTTGATGGGACTCCTTGATGCACGTTTGGACTTAGAGGTGGCAAAAGCTATAGGAGGGTTTCCGTGCAACATCATCACAGAGATGCGTGCGCAACTAGGGGGCAGAAAGCAGCTACAGTGCAGAGATTTTAACCAAGACAGAGCTCAGATACAGCAAAGATGACACGCAGTTTTGTGCAATAAACTGCACAAACCGCCAAAAGGATGGGTGGACAATATTCAACATTCCAAAGGGGTGAAATGCCTTTGCACGTGATCCCTTTGGAACGTTGAACATTTTCATTGTTGAACCGCTTTAGTAGCTCTCAAAAGATTAAGCATCTCTTAATATTTTGAGAGCTACTAAAGCGGTTTTGCTCCCTAGCGGCGCACGCACCCAGTAATGTTTGTAAACAGGAAACCGGTCTATAGCTGAGGTTTGAACATACCATATCTCCTCTTTGCTACTTTGATTTGTCTGTGTGTGTGTGTTTGTGCGCATGTGTGTTTCGCACAGGGTGATGTGATGCATCTAGTGCAGTAGTTAGAGGAGCGATGCATGCTTGCTTACTGCCTGCTTTTCTAAACTCTCGCTTATATCCTGCTGCTGCTGGCTAGTCCTTGTGGTGAACAAGGAAGCTGCCCATTAAGCAAGCCTTCCCCCGCCAGTACATAGTCTCTCCTTTGCCAAGACCTCTGCCAGGCCTCCTCGTGGCCACACATGGTAACTGGGCAGCTCACAGCCTCTGGCAAACTTGGTAGGGGATCTCCACTAACCGCTACCACACCTGGGCCAGTCTGACCATGTGTCGCTGCTCCTAATCCTGGCATACACCCCCCTCAGGAAAAGTGCTCTTACCACAACTAAGACTGCTAAAACATGGCCTGAAGGTGCCTCTCATCAGCTGCAGGACTGCTTCGAAAGAACTAACTGGGACATTTTTGAACATCATGACCTGGAGGAGTATACCACAACTTTCCTGTGCTATATCAAGAACTGCATGGACACTGTTACTGTGGACAAGCAAATCCGGGTTTATCTCAACCAGAAGCCCAGGATGACATAAGCGGTCCAGAGCCATTTGAGGGACAGGAACACTGCTCTCTGTTAGGGTTTGTGGAAGACCCCAAGCGCACGACACCAAGCAGAGATAGAGTTCGCCGAAACTGGCGTACTTTATTAACAGTTCATACAAAGGCCCAACGGGACAACATGCACGGCAACGAAAAGAGTCCGGTGAGTCGCTTTGCAGGTAGTCACCAACAAACAGAGAAAATACGGGAAAACTCACGGGTAATCCAAATTGCGGACGCGGCAGGATAATTCCGCAGGGGGAAAAAACTCCGTGGAGAAAATAGCAAATCCACGGGTTGAGCTTAACTTGGAGAGAATACACAGGGAGGGAAGCGTAACCACTTCAACGAGGATGTTACGGCACGAACTGGCAACGGGCTCCGGGAGACCAGCAAACTTAAGCCCAGCCCTGACGACTAAGCCCAGCCCTGATGAGCTGATTGGCTCGCGGGATGGGCGAGCCGTAACACTCTGAGGTCTGGTGATGGGGCACAATACAGTGCTGCCAGAGCCAACCTGAAAAGAGGCATCAAAGAGGCCAAGGCAGCTTACAAAAATAAAACTGAGGACCACTTCAACAGCAACAACACAAGGCAGGTGTGACAGGGGGTTCAGCACATCACCAGCTACAAATCCAGCAACCTCACAGCTGCTGATGATGACGCCTCACTGGCAGAGGAGCTTAACATCTTCTTTGCCCGCTTCGAGGAGAAGCCACCGGAGGCAGCAACGTTCCATCCACCAGCCTACAGCAGCCTCATCCTCGTGGTGGAGGAGCATGAGGTGAGGCGCACACTGAGGGCGGTGAACCCGAGGAAGGCTGCGGGTCCCGATGGCGTCCCTGGATGGGTGCCGAAGGAATGTGCGGACCAACTGGCGGGGGTCTTCACCAAGATCTTCAACCAGTCCCTATCCCAGTCCACCATCCCACCCTGTCTGAAATCATCCACTATAGTCCCACTGCCAAAAAAGTACACGGTCAGCAGCCTGAACGACTACCGACCTGTGGCACTCACACCCGTCACAATGAAGTGCTTTGAGAAACTGGTTCGGAGTCACATCATCTCAAGCCTCCTACCCACTTTTGACACACACCAGTTTGCCTACAGAGCAAATAGGTCCACAGAGGATGCTATAGCCACAACTCTCCACACTGCCCTGACCCACCTAGAGCAGCAGGGGAGCTACACCAGGCTACTCTTTGTGGACTTCAACTCTGCATTTAACCTCAATCTCCCCCACAGACTGGTGACCAAACTGACAGAATTGGGCCTTGCTTATTCTATCTGCCTCTGGATTAAGGACTTCCTGTCTGAGCGCCCACAGAGGGTCAGAGTAGGCCCCCCACATCTCCTCAGCCCTCAGCCTCAGCACCGGCTCCCCACAGGGCTGTGTGCTGAGCCCCCTACTCTACACCCTGTACACGCATGACTGCACCCCTGCTTGAGGTGGAGTGGCTGTCTGTGTGGTGCAGGGAAAATAACCTGGTCCTCAACACCTCTAAGACAAAGGAGCTGATTATAGACTACAGGAGGAACAAAATGGACAATCATCCCCTTTTCATCAGCGGGGACTGTGTGGAGAGTGTGTCGGACTTCTGGTTTCTGGGCATACACATAGAGGAAGGCCTTACCTGGAGCGTTAACACCACAGTACTGGTTAAGAAGGCACAGCACAGACTCTACTTCCTGAGGATCCTCAGGAAGAACCACCTTACCACCTCTCTGCTTGTGCCCTTCTACTGCTGCTCCATAGAGAGCATACTGACCTACTGCATCTGTGTCTGGTTTGCCAGCTGCACAGTAGCAGAGAGGAAAGCGCTACAGACTGTCATCACCACCGCCCAGAAGATTATCGGATGCCCACTCCCCTCCCTAGAAGACCTTTACAGTTCCCTCTGCCTCAAAAAAGCCCATGGCATCCTCAAGGACCCATCCCACCCAGGACACCATCAGTTTGAACTGCTGCCCTCGGGCAGACTTTGGTGGAGAATGTTACATTGAGCAAAGGCAGATGTTAGCAGGTTTTTTCGCCAGTGTGAAAACGCCATTAGAGACAAGTTCAAATGGCTTGATTAAATGCGTTTATGCCTAATGTCCAGTAGTCTACTGTGCTCTATAAAAGTCATGATGTTACACACCTCTGGTACAATAGGTGGCGGCATGCGTTACTAAGAGACACAGCCTGACTATGTCTGTTATTTATATGCACCTACACTTACAACATGGTGTCAGAAGCTGTATTGGAACCCAAAGTGAGTCTTACGTTGCCTATTGCTTGAACAGCGTGCGTTTATTTGTTTTACTAAGCGTAGTTAGAAGTTTCAGTTAGCCTGCTAGCATTAGCATCACGCCAAGACGATGGCTTCCAATATTCCACCGCCGGAGCCAATGAAGATGACTGGGGATCTTCACAGCAACTGGGCTAGCTTTCGATCAGAGTTTGAGGATTATTTGCTTGCGACCAGGATCAACAAGGCAGAGAAGCCGGTGCAGGCAGCGACGCTCAGGAGGCTAATGGGGAAGGAATGCCTCCATGTTTACGTGCACAACCTGGGACTCACAGCGGAAGAGCAGAAAGATGCGGGAGCGATACTCGACAAACTGGGGGAATACTTTACACCTACCAAAAAGGTCATCTTTGAGAGGTATGTTTTTGGCAACCTCAAACAAGAGGAAGGAGAACCTGTGGATGCTTTTGTCACAAAACTGAGAGAAAAGGCTGCTACATGTGAATATGGAGCTATAAGACGAGCTCATAAGGGACAGGCTTGTTCTTGGAACAACTGATGAGGGCGCCAGACGACGCATGCTAAGAGAAAAGGAGCTTAAGTTGGAGGGAGCTATTGACATTTGCCGTGCAGCGGAGGTGTTGGACAATAAGTTAAAATCCATGTCACTTAGCAGCTCTGTGCCTGGGGAGAGCATCAATGTAGCACATGGACAGTGACCAGGACGGAGACCTACCAGCAGGCCATCCGAGCCCACCAACACATCTGCACAGCCACAGAGAGGCACAGGTGAATGCAAGTACTGTGGCACACTGCACAGACGGGGGCGAGACCTGTGCCCCGCATTTGGAAAGTCATGTCGCTTGTGTGGCACTGCTAATCACTTTGCCAAAGTGTGCATGAAAAGAGGCCAGCAAGCACGTCAGTTGAACGCCGTGGATGACCCGCCGCTAGGGGACCCAGAGGACAGCGACCGCGATGAGAGGGATGTGTACACGGCTGAGAGCATGGGGGCTGTGAACACTCAAAGGAAAAAGTGGTTTGTAAACCTGCCACTGCACAGAGGGGTCCAGAGGTGCCAGCTTGACTCTGGAGCCACCTGCAACGTGATGAGCTTGAAAGACAAGATGAGACTGGCGCCTAGAGTGCCTCTTCAGAAAAGTCTCATCAGGCTGAGACTCTACAACAGTGAGTGGATGAGCTCAATGAGCATGTACAGCACACAGAGTGTCATCAGGGGCAAGACGCACAGACTGGACTTTGAGGTTGTGCGCACCAGCCAGAAGCCCTTGCTTTCAGGGGAGACATGCGACAGACTTGGCTTGATATGCTTCACCATTCCCGAAGAGCTGAATAAAGTGGAGCACTGCAAGACAGGTGAGCTAACCAAAGACTGTCTCATTAACACTTACAATGACGTGTTCACCAGCCCAGTCGAGTCGCTGCCTGGTGATGTTCACTTCGAGTTGGATAGCACTGTGGCCCCTGTCCAGTGCGCACCAAGAAATGTCCCAGTGGCCCTCAAGGCAGCTGTTAATGTGCAGCTGGACCAATATGAAAAGGATGGACACTTAACCACAGTCACTCAGCCCACAGACTGGATTAGTAATCTGGTCATAGTGAAGAAGCCGGACAAATTGAGGCTTTGCATCGACCCCAAGCCACTTAACCGAGCCCTGAAAAGGTCCCATTACCTCATGCCCGCTTTAGATGACATGCTGTACAAGCTGCCTAAGGCACGTATCTTCACCCTGGTGGATGCGTGCGACGCATTCTTGCAGTGTCGCCTGGATGAGGAGAGCAGCCTGATGACAACGTTCTGGATGCCGTGGGGTAGAAAGCGATGGCTGAAGCTCCCTTTCAGCATGTCAGTCACACCGGAGCTGTACCAGAGGAAACAACATGAGCTGCTGGCCGGTTTGAAAGGGATTGAGCCCATAGCTGATGACATCCTCATAGTCGGCTGTGAGGACACGGAAGAGGAGGCCGTTCGCGACCGCAACGCAAACCTCATTGCTCTGATGGACAGATGCAGGGAAGTAAAACTGAGGCTGAGGCTGAGCATAAAAAAAGCTACAGTTGCGTGTGAGGGAGGTCCGCTTCCATAGCCACATACTGTCGGCGGAGGGCCTCAAAGCTGATCCCGAGAAGATCAGGGCAGTCCTGGACACGCCAAACCCCACGGATGCAAAAGGCATTCAGCGGTGTGTCGGCTTCGTTAACTAGTTATCGAGGTTCATGCCCCGCTTGTCAGAGGTGTGTGAACCGCTGAGAAGGTTGCTGGACAAAGATGTGCCGTGGCACTGGTTGCCCAAACATGATGCTGCTATGGAGGAAATCAAGACGCTGGTCACGGTGGTGCCAGTACTATGTTACTATGATGTCAGCAAGCCAGTCACCATACAGAGCGACTCCAGTCAGACCGGTTTGGGCTGCTGCTTGCTTCAGGGGGGACAGCCGGTCGCGTTCGCCTCCCGCGCGCTGAACCAGACCGAGCAAAACTACGCACATATTGAGAAGGAGTGCCTGAGCATCGTATTCGCTTGTCAACACTTCCACTGCTACCTATATGGGTGGGGTGATGTGACTGCAGAGACCGACCACCGCCCGCTGGTGTAAATCTTCACTAAGCCCCTTCTCAGTGCACCAAAGCGCCTTCAAAGCATGCTCCTCACACTTCAGAACTACTGCCTCACGGTGATGTACAAGCCAGGCCCTGAAATGTACATAAGTGACACGCTCAGCAGAGCCACCACCCCGCCACGGAGAACGGACACTCAGTATAGACGTGAAATGGTCTGCAGCATGCAGCAGGTGAAGTACGACACGGCAGCCATTCAGAAAGCAGACTATCTAAACGTCACCAGCCAACGCCTCGCACAGATTCGAAAACGCACAGAGGAGGACGTGTGTCTTCAAACACTCAAGTCGGTCATGCTGGAGGGATGGCCAGAACACAAAGAGGAGAGCCCCATAGCCGTCAGAGAATACTGGGCCATCAGAGATGAAATAAGCGCACAAGACGGTGTGCTTTTTAGGAGCCAGCGTGTCATCATTCCGAAAGCTATGCATCCTGAGATGCTGAAACGGATCCACTACAACCACGTGGGGGGGGGGGGGGGTGAGGCTTGTTATAGACAGGCCCGGGATACTCTCTACTGGCCAAATATGCAGGGGGAAATCTATGTGCAGCAGTGCTCAGTGTGTAACGAGTATGCACACGAGCAACAGAAAGAGACTATGATGTCACACCCGCTCCCCACACGTCCCTGGCAGCTGGTGAGCATGGACTTGTTCAGCTATGCAAGGCAGGACTTCCTGCTCATAGTGGGTCTCTATTCGGACTTCTGAGAGATTGATCTACTCCCAGACCTGTCGGCAGAAACGACCATTCGAAGGTGCAAGGCACAGTTTGCACGGTACGGTATCCCTGACCGGGTCATTTCCGACTGTGGAGGTCAGTTTGATTGTGGAGAGTTTCGGGCGCTTGCGAGGGAGTGGGCCTTCGAACATGTCATGTCCTCCCCGAGACACCCAAAAGCTAACGGCAAAGCAGAGTCTGCAGTGAAGATTGTGAAAGGCCTATGCAGAAAAGCAGACCGTGCCGACGAGGACCCCTGGAAGGCTTTTCTACACTGGAGAAACGCCCACTGAGGGCATGTGCTGCAGCCCAGCACAACGACTGATGTCATGGAGGCTGAGAACTCTTCTCCTTGTGGCCGACCAGCTGCTAGCACCTCAGGTCATCACTGGGGTCACAGACAAGCTGAGGGTGAAGCATTAGGCAGCGAAGCTGACATATGACAGAACTGCGAGGGATCTGCCAGAGCTGAACGTCGGCCAGCCTGTCAGGATGAAACCACTCCCGGGTGACAGGACAGGCTGATGGAGGAGAGGTGTATGCCTGCTGCAGGTGGGACCACGGTCCTATCTCGTCAATGTGGAGGGAACCATGTATCGTCGCAACAGGGTTGATCTCCGACCAGCAGAGGTTGCCCCTCCACAGCCGTCAGCCCACACAGAACGGCCACCGGAGCAGCCTGTGGGCGCGTGTGCAGCTGAAGGGGGCCATGTGAGCGGGGGCAGCACGGAGGAAGTCGTCAGCAGCCCTGCGATGTCTCCAAGGTCGTCAGCCCCGAGGTCGCCGCCATCTCCCCAACAGGCTGTGACCACACCATGCTGTGAGTTACAGGGCCGGACCTTCTCCCAGAGCAGGAGACAGATTAAGCCTCCAGAAAGACTTGACCTCTAGGTCATACACTGTGCTGAGATTGACACACACACACACACACACACACACACACTCACACAGTGATTAAAGTGGGCCAGAGCTACCCGGATCCCGACACCGGCACTTCCCCTCCTCCCCCAAGTCAACCGGAGCTGAGATCCGGCACTCTGTAGACAGGAGTAATTTCAACCTTTTTGTCACAGTAAAATTTAAAACAAAAAACATGATGCAGCCAATTCACAAGCATTACAAAATAAATCGCAAATAGAGTCGTTCTTCTATTTTTATACTACTTTACTTTTTCTAAAAGTTTGAATGATATCGCGTCCTCACGTGACCCGCACCTGCCTGCTGTCTGGCTTCACCAGACTTGACATCACAGGAGACTGGCTTCACACTCACGGGTCAGGGTCAGTTCACCGCACCAGGCAGACAAGACTCGAGAGAGCGTCAACCTGCTACCTGCACTATTATCTTGGATTGGGGGGCATGAGGAGGGAGTATCTTCAGTGTATTTCCAATAGTATTTCCAATAGTTTTGTCTAGCTCTGCTGTGGTTTTCATTCAAGCAACTAACGTTAGCGAACGTAATGTTAGCTAGCTAGCTAACTAGCTATCTTCCACCCGGTAACGTTGCTAGCTAGTTGCTGACGTTGCTGGCTAGTTGTTTGAATGCTGCTAGGCAAGCTAACTATCGGTAGCGTCCGGTAACGTTACCGGTAGCTAGCTAGTTATGTTTGTCCAACCTTAGCTCTGGCCATGCAATATTTTCATTAAAATAAGGGTGGAGACAGTAGGTAGGGGCTGGGATGGATGGAAGGGTGGAGACAGTAGGTAGGGGCTGGGATGGATGGAAGGGTGGAGACAGTAGGTAGGGGCTGGGATGGATGGAAGGGTGGAGACAGATAGGAAGGGGCTGTTTTGTTTCAGCATTCAATTTTTATTGCTGAAAAACTGGTTTGTTTTATATTATGATTGGAATTGGAACATTAAATGTTGTGATGACTATTAGTAAATTCATGAAGTCTGTTCAGTGGCACTTTCAACTAATACAAAAGACTGATTAAAATGCATTTCAATTTTTAAATTGAACATGTAGCCAGTGATTTATTGAGCATGTAGTGTGTGTGTGTGCATGTGCTCGTAGGGTTAATTTCCTGATTTGAGACGCAGTGTTGAGGCCGACTATCACTGCTGCACTTTTGCCCACCTCTCTAATACAGAGATCCCCCACTTACCAAATCCCACTTTAACCTTTGCTCTCACACACACACTCACACGCGGGACAGTGGACATTGTTTAAAACGCACACACACACTGGACTGTGGACATTTAATGAGAAAAAAACGAAACAAAAACTGTGATGTTCACTTCTATGTTCTTATTCAGTGGTTTTGTGGATGCTCTGATGCTACCATTTTGTTGTTATTGTTCTGCAAAGGTTTTGGTTGATATTGACTTGTCTCTTCTTGATGCACTATTTCCATTGCACTATTTTAATATTGGGATATGAGCACTAATGTTCTAATGGCTAATACTATCCATTATATTGTTTGGTATTGTATTCTACGAAAGGAAGGGAGACGTTGTAGGGTAATGTTATGCAGTCAACAGCTCCCCCTGGGGGCACTGATTGATGTATACTTGCCTTGTGTAACATGCCTCAGTTCTGTTATGGGCACAGCCGGTGAATACACGTCACTAAGAGACACAGCCCGACTCTGTGTGTTATTTATATGCACCTACACTTGCAACAGCATGCACATTTAGTCCGCCACGTCAGTGAAAGAGGAAGAAGAAGGAGGCGCCCGCGATTCTTTGCCAACCGCCAATAAACCACAAAGAAGGGGAAGACGACGACGAAGGAGAAGATTTTTTTAAATTTCCATTTCAATCATTTGTTGAAACTTACAACAACATGTGTTGCAATAACTTTACATCCTCATGTCTCCTCACACAGTGATCAAGAGCCGGTGTCAAAAATTGCATTAATCTAGAAGCACTTCCACGCCATCTGTATTCAACGGTGCAACCAAAAACCAAATAAATAAGTAAACACAATCAAGTGGGTATAAAAAAATCTGTAATAAAAGCAGGAGGCCATTGGAAGTTAAAGGCTTCAATCAGTCAACATGTAAAAAGCTGCAGCTCGGTCTTCGGTTTCAAAACCTAAATCTTGAATACCATTTGTTGACCTGTGAGACCATTGTTAACAATATAAAAAAAGCACCAGGTCCCGAAAATATCACAAACAAATACGAAGCTGGTACCGTTTTTTTTTTCAAGTTTCATGATAAGGCACACCATTGTTATATTTACATATTTTGACTACACTCACTGGCCACTTTATTAGGTACACCTTGCTAGTACCGGGTTGGACCCCCTTTTGCCTTCGGAACTGCCTTAATCCTTCGTGGCATAGATTCAACAAGGTACTGGAAACATTCCTCAGAGAGTTTGGTCCATATTGACATGATAGCATCACGCAGTTGCTGCAGATTTGTCGGCTGCACTCCAATGATGCGAATCTCCCGGTCCACCACATCCCAAAGGTGCTCTATTGGATTGAGATCTGGTGACTGTGGAGGCCATTTGAGTACAGTGAACTCATTGTCATGTTCAAGAAACCAGTCTGAGATGATTCGAGCTTTATGACATGGCGCGTTATCCTGCTGGAAGTAGCCATCAGAAGATGGGAACAATGTGGTCATAAAGGGATGGACATGGTCAGCAACAATACTCAGGTAGGCTGTGGCGTTGACACGATACTCAATTGGTACTAAGGGGCCCAAAGTGTGCCAAGAAAATATCCCCCACACCATTACACCACCACCACCAGCCTGAACCGTTGATACAAAGCACGATGGATCCATGCTTTCATGTTGTTGACGCCAAATTCTGACCCTACCATCCGAATGTCGCAGCAGAAATCGAGACTCATCAGACCAGGCAAACGTTTTTCCAATCTTCTATTGTCCAATTTTGGTGAGCCTGTGCGAATTGTAAACTCTGTTTCCTGTTCTTAGCTGACAGGAGTGGCACCCGGTGTGGTCTTCTGCTGCTGTAGCCCATCTGCCTCAAGGTTTGACGTGTTGTGCGTTCAGAGATGCTCTTCTGCATACCTCGGTTGTAATGAGTGGTTATTTGAGTTACTGTTGCCTTTCTATCAGCTCGAACCAGTCTGGCCATTCTCCTCTGACCTCTGGCATCAACAAGGCATTTTCACCCACAGAACTGCCGCTCACTGGATATTTTCTCTTTTTCGGACCATTCTCTGTAAACCCTAGAGATGGTTGTGCGTGAAAATCCCAGTAGATCAGCAGTTTCTGAAATACTCAGACCAACCCGTCTGGCACCAACAACCTTGCCACGTTCAAAGTCACTTAAATCACCTTTCTTCCCCATTCTGATGCTCGGTTTGAACTGCAGCAGATCGTCTTGACCATGTCTACATGCCTAAATGCATTGAGTTGCTGCCATGTGATTGGCTGATTAGAAATTTGCGTTAACGACCAGTTGGACAGGTGTGCCTAATAAAGTGGCCGGTGAGGGTATATGCACACAGAGACTGGAGTGGCTTTAGTGGCCACGGCAAAAAAACACCATCTCATCTCTCATCTCATCTTCAGCCGCTTTTCCGAGGTCAGGTTGCGGTGGCAGCAAGCTAAGTAGGGCACTCCAGACGTCCTTCTCCCCAGCAACACCCTCCAGCTCCTCTTGGGGGATCCGAAGGCGTTCCCAGGCCAGATTGGACATGTAGTCCCTCCAGCGAGTTCTGGGTCTACCCCGGGGTCTGGGAAACCTCCAAAGGAAGGCGCCCAGGAAGCATCCTAATCAGATGCCCGAACCATCTCAATTGGCTCCTTTCAATGCGAAGGAGCAGTGGCTCTACTCCAAGCTCCCTCCGGATGTCCGAGCTCCTCACCCTATCTCTAAGGCTGAGCCCAGACACCCTACGGAGGAAACTCATTTCAGCTGCTTGTATCCGCGATCTCACCCTTTCGGTCACTACCCAAAGCTCATGACCATAGGTGAGGATTGGAACGAAGATTGACTGGTAAATTGAGAGCTTTGCCTCCCGGCTCAGCTCCTTCTTCGCCACAACGGTCCGGTACAACGTCCGCATTACTGCTGATGCTGCACCAATCCGCCTGTCAATCTCCCGCTCCATCCTACCCTCACTGGTGAACAGGACCCCGAGATACTTGAACTCTTTCACTTGAGGCAACAACTCATCCCCAACCCGGAGAGAGCAATCCACCATTTTCAGGTAGAGAACCATGTCCTCAGACTTGGAGGTGCTGACTCTCATCCCAGCCATTTCACACTCAGCTGCAAACCGCCCCAGTGCGTGTCGGAAGTCGTGTTCTGATGAAGCCAACAAAACCACATCATCTGCGAAGAGCAGAGATGCAATTCTGAGGTTCCCAAAACGGACACACTCCTCACCTTGGCTGTCCCTTGCGATCCTGTCCATGAATATCACAAACAGAATCGGAGACAAGGGACAACCTTGGCCGAGTCCGACACCCACCGAAAACATGTTTGACTTTGTGCCAAGAATTCGGACACAGCTCTCACTTTGGTTGTACAAGGACCGGATGGCTTGTAGCAACTGCCCTGGTACCCCATACTCCCGCAGTACCCCCACAGAGTGCCCCGGGGTACACATTCATAAGCCTTCTCCATGTCCACAAAACCCATGTAGACTGGCTGGTCAAACTTCCATGTCCCCCTCAGCACTTTCGCGAGGGTAAAGAGTTGGTCCGTTGTTCCACGGCCAGGACAGAATCCGCATTGTTCCTCCTGGATCTGAGGTTCGACAATCGGTCGGAGCCTCCTTTCCAGCACCCTAGAGTAGACTTTCCCAGGGAGGCTGAGCAATTTGATGCCCCGATAATTGGAGCACGCTCTCCAGTCCCCCTTTTTGAATACGGGAACCACCGCCCTAGTCTGCTGCTCCACAGGTACTGTCCCCAACCTCCACGCGACACTGAAGAGGCGTGTCAACCAAGACAGCCCAAGAATGTCCAGAGCCTTCAGCATCTCAGGGCGAATCTCATCCACACCCGGCGCCTTGCCACCGAGGAGCTTTTTAACTACCTCAGAGAACTCTGCCAGGGATATGGATGGGGCTTCCCCTGAGTCTTCAGACTCTACCTCCTCCACTGAGGACGTGTTAGTCGGGTTCAGGAGCTCCTCAAAGTGTTCTTTCCACCGATCGACAACATCCCCAGCCCGGGTCAACAGTTCCCCTCCCCGGCTGAACACAGCCTGGGAGGGGAACTGTTGACAAAAAAACACGCACAATAAAAATCAGTTAAAAAACCCCCCCAAAATTTTATAAAAGTGAAAAAAAACAAAAGGAGGAAATGACAGGTATATTGACACATTAAAGCAATCGCACACCCATTGATCAGTCAACCAATTATTGTATTTAGAAATCACGTCAGGACACAGCGCTGTCGCTCGACACAACCTCTCCGGGGCATTCTTTATTTAGACTGACACAGCATCACCAATCGATCCCAGCACAATAGAACAGCACCAAATCAAATGCAGCACTGTTGATGTGTGCAGACATAACATTCCCCCCCCCCCGGCAGGATTTCAAACATGAAAGGTTGACACAAAGTCCTCTAGGTGGCCAGGGCATAAACGTGTGCGAACAGGTCGCGGGGCGGCCTGAGGCTGGGCAGGCCGAGGTGGGGAGGGAGAAGGCAGGGGAAGCTGAGGCCTAGGAATGTCTGGGGCCCGTGTAGGAGCTGCATGAAGCCCCGGGGCGTCTCGCCATGCTGAGGGAATGGCTAAGGTTGTGTCACCAGCTGTGTGTGGCGGAGCTGACACCTTCCGTAGACGACTGGAGTGCCACCGAGTGCCATCGCTGAGGAGGTAAGCGGCTGTGCCCAGCTGACGGGTGACTTGGAGAGGAGAGGACCAGTATGAAGCTATTTTATTGTCCCTGTGGGGCCTGCGGACCCTGACCCAGTCTGACACATTGATGTCTGGCACCCTGGTTCGTTTTGACTGGTCAAACCGTTGCTTCATCTGCGTCTGCTGACGAGTGACTGAGGCTCTGACCCCAGAGGGAGGTGCCTGAGGTGTGGAGGGGCGGAGCCTGTCAAGGGGCATGCACAGTTCCCGGCCTAGCATGAGAGAGGCTGGGGAGACGCCTGTGGTCGAGTGCTGTGTGGCCCGATAGTGCAGCAGAGTGTGACGGATGGTCTGCGTGAAAGAGCACCCTTGGGCCATGTGTGCTCTGAGGCCGTTCTTCAGTGACTGGTGAAAACGTTCAACGCCGCCATTGGCCTGGGGGTGGTAGTACGCAGTGCGTATATGACGGATGCCCTTGCTTTCGAGATAAGCAGTGAACTCAGCAGAGACCAGCGGAGGGCCGTTGTCAGTGGTGATGGTCTTTGGGAGGCCCCAGCGAGAGAAAAGAGAGTCCAGGAAGTCGATGATGATCTGTGAGGTCACAGTGCCGGAAGTGGTGAGTTCAGGCCATTTTGAGTGTAGATCATAGGTGACCACCATGAAGCATTGGTGGTGGGGAACTCCATGGATCTCACCACAAATGTCCAACTGCAGGTGTCCCCAGGGCTGAGAGGGCCAGGCGAGAGGTTGCAGGGGTGGGGGAGCCTGGTGGCCAGTCTTGCCACTCACAAGGCAGGCAGAACAGTCCTTCACCAGAGCCTCAATATCTCTGTCTATCCCCGGCCACCACACCAGGTCTCAGCAGCGCTGTTTCAGTTTCACAATGCCCAGGTGGCCTTCATGCGCCGTATTCAAAACACGTGCACGGAGAGCAGCTGGGACCACTGTGCAAAACCCACGTGCCACGCAGGTGTCGTTCCAGCAGGAGAGCTCCTGTCTGACTCGGGCGACGCAGCCAGCTCTTCTGGGACCTTGTCAGGCCAGCCGTTCTGGATGTAGGTGCGGAGCTGGGAGAGGACAGGGTCCTGTTCGGAGGCTGCCCTCAGCTCCTGCAGAGAGACAGTGGCCTGGAGGGGTGTGTGTAGCATTTGGACAATGTCCTTTTCCACACAGTCAGTGTCCGTCTGTGGAGCTGGGGTGGAGACAGAGCGAGAGAGCAGGTCGGCGACAACATTGTCTCTGCCTGGGGTGAACTGCAGGCTGAAGTTGTACTGGCGGAGGCCTTCAGACCAGCGGTGCAGCCTCAGGGGTTTGTGGCCTGTCCCAGATGTGGACAGCAGTGCTGTCAGGGCCTGGTGATCTGTCCTGAGGGTGAAGGAGCGGCCATAGAGGTAGAGGTGCCTCCTTTCACAAGCCCAGATACAGGCTAACGCCTCACACTCACCCACGGAGTACCGCTGCTCGGTCAGGTTGAGGGCACGGGAGGTGAAGGCGATGGGCTTCTCCACACCGTTCTGGGTTTGAGACAGCACAGCCCCTATCGCTGTGGCTGATGTGTCACAGGTCACAAAGGTGGAGCTGGAGATGCATGTGTCACAAAGGCTGTGAGGTTTCGGCTGCTGGGGTGGAGGGGCACCTGTAAGTACCCCTGTCTGAGGTCGAGCTTGGAGAACACCTCAGAGCCATAGAACTGAGCAGTGAGTTCTTCTGAGGTGGGCAGTGGATACTTATCAGGGACCACTGCCTTATTTACTGCACGTAGATCGACGCAGACACACAGGCCCCCCGACTTCTTCTTAGCCACCACAAGGTTTGAGACCCAAGGTGATGCGTCCACCGGTTCAATGATGCCAGCTTCCAGCAGTTGTTGCAGCTCGGCGGAGACCCCATCACGGAGAGCCAACGGGATGTGGCGCAGTGGTTGGATGACAGATTTCACAGCAGGGTTGAGGAGAGGTTGATGGGCGAAGGCGGAGAGGCAGCCCAGCCCCATAAACAGCGATGGCCACTTCTGCTGCCAAGGTGTGGCAAGTCAGGATTGCTGCCCCCCTTGTGTCTAAGAGGGAGAACCCCAGAGCGGAGAACAGGTCCAGGCCCATCAGGTTGGCCCCACGGCGTGCCACATGAAAAATTGCATTGGGCACCAGCTTGGTTCCATAGCGGACAGTCACTTGGAGAGAGCCAACCAGATCGATTTTGGAGTCACCATACCCACAGAGGACAGCTGAGGGTGCGGACAGTGGCAGTGAACCGAAAAATTGACTGTAGGTATCAACACACCTGCACCGGTGTCCAACAGCAGGGGGATGCACACATCATTAATGTTGACTGTGCATGATTTGAATGACACTGGCCCAGAGCTCACCTTGTGAATGACGGCGGTTGAAGACTGGGGGGTGTGGCCCTCTGACCCAGCCGGGGAAGATCGACAGACGTTGGCAAAGTGATTGTGCTTACCGCAGCTACGGCATGTCTGGCCACGGGCAGGGCAGTTCTGAGCCCTTGAAACATGAGACCGAGACCCACAGTTACCACAGGACTGTTGAGGGCGGGGCCGAGAACGTCGTCGTTGCAGTTGCAAGACGTCCCCAGTGGTGTCGGCGCCCGCCTCGCTCTGGCTGGGTTGCGTCCCGAGGGGCAGCCGTGAGTAGAAGGGAGGAGTCGTTGGCAGCTTGACTGGAGGTGGCCACTTGCTGTGTATCTAGCATAGCAGCACACTCAGCTGCTCCCTCAACCTGTAGTGCGATGGTAATTGCTCTGGACAGCAGCAGATCGTCTTTTTCCAGCAGAAGAGTCTCACGCACCTTTGCGTTGTTGGTGTGTTCGATTAGCTGGTCGCGAACCATCTCGTCCTGAAGCGCACCAAACTTGCATGAGCTAGCTAGCCCTCGCAAATTAGCTACGTACTGCCGCACAGACTCACCAGGCAGTTGGTGTCGCTGACGGAATATAAATCGCCGAAGGAGGGCACTCTGTGGAGCAGCGAAATGGGTGCTCATAAGTCCCACAGCTTCGTCAAAGTTTGTGACGTTCCCCAGAGTCCCGAGCACACGATGACCCTCTGCTCCCAAGCAGTGAAGCAACAGAGCCGTCTTCCTAGCCTGGCTCACGTCGTCGAGCCCTGAGGCGATGATGTAATTTTCAAAACTATGTAGCCAGCGAGTCCATGGTACCGGAGGCTCGCCAGGTAATGCCAGGAAGGGGGCAGGTGGTGGGAGAGAGATATCAGCCGTCCTCGTCGCCAATATTGTATTTAGAAATCACGTCAGGACACAGCGCTGTCGCTCGACACAACCTCTCCGTGGCATTCTTTATTTAGACCGACACAGCATCAAAGGCAGACCCGATCAAACAACCCAGAGCCCGCAGGCATCACCAATCGATCCCAGCACAATAGAATAGCACCAAATCAAATGCAGCACTGTCGATGTGTGCAGACATAACACCAATCTTTTTGCTCATGTCACTCTTCATTGAAATGTAATAACTCAGATTTCCTGCACCCACACGAAAATAATCAGAAAACCCAAATCATTTTTTCCCCGAACATCCAACTGCTTGTATCCCACCCAACATGTGAGCCAGCCTACTACCATCTTGGTACCAAGTCGATTTTCTAATTCCAAAACAAAACGACTTTGATCTGCCCAACTTTGTTATCTCACTTGTGCTCAAAAGAAAAACCTTGAAACCTAAAATCAACCTAATAAATCGAATGCTGCAACCAGGAAATTAAAGCTTATTAAAGTCGCACTCAGTTAAGGCCCAGAGATGCATTTACTTTAGGGCTGCATTTTCAAAATTCACATCAAACTTGGCCCAAACTCCAAGAATTCTCCCTTTATCCCCACTAAACTTTTGTTATTTCCTTTAACATTTTGCATTTACATCTTCCTTTTTCTATCACATTCATGCACATTAAACCAAAGATTTTCCAAGCTCTACTCATTGAAACTTAATTTTGCAATTGTCCCACTGCCTGTCTCTCCTAGGCTAAAATATAAATTCAGGAATTGATTGTACTATAAAATAATTATCAACGCTGTGCATTTCTATGTACAGTATGTACAAATCAGTCAGGCTTTAAGAAAAGAAGTTGAAAAGGTCAATAAATTCTTGAGGGGAGAGGGACATAGTGCAGCTTTCTGGATTGTTGGCTATACAGGGGTGATTTGTGTCCTTCGGGAAGAG
Organism: Lampris incognitus; assembly: GCF_029633865.1. Classification (NCBI taxonomy): domain Eukaryota; kingdom Metazoa; phylum Chordata; class Actinopteri; order Lampriformes; family Lampridae; genus Lampris; species Lampris incognitus. The sequence goes on along the minus strand of NC_079213.1, from coordinate 96,840,231 downwards.
GATGTGGCAATGTGAGCATAAGTGCAAGGTGTCACTGTACCGCTCTCTGTGAAGGTAGCAGCGGCTCAGCTTAAAGTACATCTTCTTCCACTCCGGGTGGCCCTTCTCTGACACCATTAACTGCTTACCGTTCCGTCTGTCGGTGAAGTGGTACTGGCAGAGCTCCTTCCAGAGCAGCCGGTGCTCGGTTAGGGTTCCCAGGTCGGGGCACACTTGGCCCAGGCTGAAGTCCCTGCTGTCCGTCAAACGCTGCATGATATTCAGCTGCAGACTGGCCGGCAGGTCCGTCAAGGTCATAGCTTTAGATGTGGGCCTGTTGATCTGGATGCTGTCCAGCTGCTGCTGCCACTGCAGGATGTTCCCCATGCGGTGGACCCAGATGTTGATATTTCCCACCAGCACAGACTTGCCCATGTCCTGGACCAGGGCACATAGCGACACATACAGTATCTGCAGCAGCTCCTTGATGGGATGAACGTTTTGCTGATCATCCAAGACTTTTTGCACAACTCTTTCCAGAATATTCATGTAGTTTTTCTGTGCAACTCCGCTGAGAGACAGGAGCTGGGACTTGGCAATGAGCTCAAGCAGTCTGACGACGTCATTAAATCTTCTTGTGTCCTTGATGGTGCTGCAGAAATCCAAGTGGTTGAAGGCCTCTCCTAGTGTGCAATATCCGTGGCGCTCTTTGGTGCTTCCTTTATGAGCATAAATCCACTTCTCCTTGAGGAAGTAGGGGACTTTGGTGTTGTTGTTCATTAAGTCCTTTTTCCTCTTGTTGACCATGTCATAGCTGAGAGAGAGCAGGAGGTTTTCCTTGTTGAAACACTTCTCTTCCTTGGCTCTGTAGCGCTCAATGGAAACATTGTTGTTCTTGTCGTCTGCCGTCGTAATTTTTCACCCCTCGCCAGTCTTTACCCAACTCTGCCCAGGAGACCTCCAGTCCTGTCCGAGGAAAGGCATCACGATCTAATGACAACGACAATCAACAGTGATATTGAGAAAGGGTCCCTACTGAGTCGACGTACAGCAAAGATGAGTTTTAGTTAAAGTGTATTTCCTTCCCCCAGCTGTGCAACTCATCTTGGGTGAATTTCTAGCCTCAGAAGAATAAGAATAATAAGATAAGAGTAAGAAAAAGAAAAAGAAGAAGAAGAAGAGGTGGAGGAGCCCGCGATTTTCTTTAAAATAGTCTACTAGTGAATTTCATGGTGCAGATCAGAAACACAAGTTGAAATGTTGGCAAATAAAATTGTTGAATGTTCTGAGACCTTTGGGTGAAATTGGCATTATAACAGAAAGTGTCTGGGCTGGTTATAGTTCCATCCATTCTTCCATTATCTGAACCGCTTATCCTGCTCTCAGGGTCACGAGGATGCTGGAGCCTATTCCAGCAGTCATTGGGCGGCAGGCGGGGAGACACTCTGGACAGGCCGCCAGGCCATCACAGGGCCCACACACACACACACCTGACTTACATGTCTTTGAACTGTGGGAGGAAACAGGAACGTTGGCTGACATAGAAGTTATCTGCTAATGTTAGCTCTCTGAGCTAGTCTGCTTGCATAGTTTCCAGCTAAGAAGCTAACTGATGTTACAGTACTTTTATGGACAGTGAATTGAAGCACTGGAACAAACACTGACTCGTCGGAAATGTCTGTTTTTTCATAGATGGAGATACGATTTTTTTTTTAAAGGAAAACAGCCAGGTTCATGTGTGAGAGAAAGGTCAAAAAGACGTTATCTCACTGTATTGCCCACAGCAATCCATTTAGCTTTTAATAGATTATACATTCTGTTTGGTTGTTACGTTTGCCTTTTGGTTGACAGCACAAAGAGGGAGAGAGGAGGATAGAGCAGGAGAGAGAGCAGGATGGAGTCAGCAGAAAGAGAGAGAGCAAGAAGAACCAGGTGATAAAATGGACTGGTAGTCAAAAAAGACCCTTTATAATGGCAAGGCAGCTGCTGTTTTGCCCATATACAATGCAGTGGACTCCACAATAAATTCACATCACTATTTCATATATTGTTATTAAATGTGTATTCTCCCCAACCTCCTCTTACATTTATTTACTCCACAAATACTCTGTTTGTTTGTGTCTTTGTTCATTGCTTTGGATAAAAGCATCTGCTAAATATATGACCTTTACCTTTAACTCTGTGGCCTCAGAAACCACTCTGCATGTGTGACACAAGACAAGATTCAACTCATGTACATAACAATGCACATATATTACTTCAGGATGCTGCTTTCGAAAATGGGCTTGCACACCCCCAACTGCCCCACTCATGACTGCTGCCCCATCGTAAGTTTGTGCCACACATTTCAACTGATCAATTCCTTTCTTTGCCAGTTGATTCTCAGTTGCAGTGGTTATTGATGTTGCATCAAAATGTGTCATCTCTGTAAGGGCTAGGAACCTCTCCTTCACTGTACCCTCCATAGAAACATGCCTCACACACAGTGCCAACTGTTCCGTCTTGCCATCTCTGGCTTCATCTGCCATAATGTCATACATCTTTGATTACTTAATCTCTCTGACAATAGTTGCAGTTACCTCTTGGGAACAAATTCTGACTGGCAGGCGAGAGGTAGGTGCTGTTTGATGGGGGATGTATACCTCTGCAAGAAAGGATCAAACTGTCTCAAAAGTGTGATGCACTCGAGGAAATTGCCTTTATTTTGATTTTCAGCTATTTCGTCATGACCTCAAAATGATATTCCTTGCTTCCCCAACATGCAAGTCACTGCCACAACATGTTGTAGATACTCCCTTCTTTCACTAATTTCAGTGGAACTCACTGTCTCTATCTGCTGTACAACACTGCCTTGTGATAGACTTGCTTTGTAGCTGTTTCAGCAAACTACACTGTCCTTGTGTGATTGAGTGGTGTCATGCGTTTGAAACATGCTCAGTGCTTTTCTTCAATTCTTAACTCCAACATTCAGAAATACCTCCTTTTTTTAAGATTTTTACCAAATACCCGGCAAGCAATGCAGAAAGCAACATTTTTCCTAGAGGAGTATTCCAGCCATTTAAAACTGTGAAAACCGTTTTGTTGGAAGGCTCTTTTTTGTGCGCCAAACTGATCCTGTGGGTACTGAGACAGCTTTAACTGTTTAGGACCTGTGTCCTTATCCTCTAAATCAAAACAAACATCTTGAAATCCCACTGTTTTGGCTTGGTGGCTGGTATGCTGCGTTCTATTTGTCTCTTCAGTTGTCTCTCTGGTCTGCTCTCTCTGTCCCTCATCTCCTGGAGACTCTCCCTGTTCTCGTTCTCATTGTACAGTGAAATGAAACAAATAACATACATGATTAAATAGGATAGTGTTTTAATGAAGATGTCTTGTTTACGCGGACATATGGTCAAGGTGTACTTCTGGAAAATGTTTAATGTGGGGAAAAACAAATAGTATCCATGAAATGTACGTAAAATTATATTGTGAATGGAAGGCTTTTTTTCTCCGCTGAAATTACTGTTTTGCCACTACAACAATTCTGACTCCAGTATCTGTCCACTTTCTCACCTGGTTCTTCCTGCTCTTAATTGCTCTTTCTCTGCGTCCTCCTTTCTCCCTCTTTGCATTGACAATCACACACAAAAATGTTGTATTCAACTGGAAAATGACGTTGGCATATACTATAATATATAAAAACACGGTTATATTGCAAGTCACACCAGTGCACCTAGGTTTAAACTTTACTCGCACTGACGCAAAAACTAGGCGAAAAATGCGAATAACTGGTCGCACTCTGGAGGCCTGGAATACTTTATTCATCCCCGAGGGGAATCAAGTCGTTCAAGGCATCATGTCTCAAATCAAGTCCCGAGTCTTAAACTTCCAAGTCCAAGTCGAGTCTCAATGTAGAACATTGTGTTAGTGTGAACGGTGTACTTTTTCATTTGAGTTGTGTAGGAAAGACAGGATAACTTCTCTCACGCATGGGATCTGTATTCTGTCGCTGTCGCCTGTCGCTTATAAACAAAACAGGACAGGTTTCAGGAAACTTCAGATCAGCTCCTGCAGTGGCCTCTTTCTACATGTCCAGAGCGGGAAAGAGGCAGAGGTCAGGGGGAACATATGTTTTGGGGCTACTAACAGGAAATGAGGTCACAATAGGGAGGGGCTACTATAAACGTTTCCTGATGATATAATAAAATAAAATAATAATGTTAGCAATGAAAATAATAATAATAATCATGTGGTGATACTTTGTGTAATTATACAACATATTTTGGTTATGACATTTTAACCATGCTACATTTGTTCCAACACATGTTTGACATGTAACAGCCACCGTACTAAGGTAACCCGCCTACCACTGCTACAGGAAGTATGTCAGCAGTCGGTTTGCCGGTTACTGTTTGAGCTAGTGGTGTGTAAAAACGAGGTATACTCCAAGTTAACAGTTAAGGAGCTTTAGTGTTGAACTGAAAGTATTAGCAACATTGACTACAACTAACATCCACTGGGTGTTGCTATAATACCACCCGTAACAGTTACATACAAAGAGTTCTGTTGTTCCAATCAATAAACTTGTTAAACGTTCTCCAGTGTCTGACCACTCCTCATTCCACATGGTGTCAGAAGACGTGGAAGTAGTCTCATCGAACGACGTGTCAAGGAAAACAAAAGTTTGAAAGGTAACACATTCCGATCAGCGTAGGACGTTCCTCAAATTGAAGGCTCATGGCTAATGCTGGCTAACATGTAAGCTATCGCTGAGAAGAAATAAATAACTGAAACTCAAAGAGACAATCATGGCAGAGGGATTCCGTAAACCAGGCACGGCGTTATGGGTGGGCCTGACGGTCCTAGGCCTGCCCACTTTTCAACAGGCCCACCCTACAATTTTCCAATCCAAAAAAGTATATATATTATATTTTACAAATTTTTATTTAGTCATAAATGATTCGAAATCAGCCAATAATCGCATGATTTTGTGCTAAAAATAGTTTTTATAAACATAATTTTATATGTTGATGTTCATGTGTAAGCAAGTTCATGAGACACTTGATGTGATGTTCGACGCCGGCGGGATAGGCTAGGCTAGGCTAGTTCCAACTGCCATACCATGAAGTGCCTTTGCAATGCAGCCGACTTTGTTGCTAGATGGTCTGAGGCTGAGCCATGTAAAAAAGAAAGGCCGATGTTCATTACTACAGGATGCCTACTCTGTGACGACAATACATTGTTTAATGCATCTTCTCTATGTGCCTTTATGAAATCGAAAAAAACCCGGTGCTAATGAAATCATCTAGCATAGCCCATTGTCTTGTGATCATAGAGATTTGTAGACTGTGATTGATAGTGATTGATAATGAACTCTAGTAGCATGTCTTTACATGACAGATAACGTTATGAGTGAGTTCTGAATACTGGCTCGCTGCTCTGCTCGCGTTACTCGGGCGTCCCAATTCAATTCATTTAAACCTCCTTCCCAAAGGGGACTTTGCATGCCCTACGCAACGCTGTAATACCAAACTGCACCACTCTAGGTAGCGCGTAGGGTGGGTATTGGGACAGGGCCTTTGATTGGGCTGTGGTTGCTTGGTCACAGACCTGTTGCGCCCTCTATTGGTCGGTCAGTGATAGAATTATAGTTCAAAATGGTCACTCACTGGCTTTCAACGTTGGCAAGTGATGGTACCGCTGCTGTTCAAGCAATGTATATTTTGCACTGAGTAATTTTTAACATTTTGGCTCATTTTGTCAATGTTGCATGAATTATGAGGGGTTTTTGTGATTACATTTGTTATTCTATCTAGCTCGATTGTGGTCTCAAAATGCACCAAATTGATGCATTTAAATTGTCAATATTGAAAAATTTTCTTCCGGGGGAGCATGCCCCCGGACCCCCCTAGGGAAATGCAGGTCCATCCATCATTTGCCTGGACCACCCAAAACTGAAATCCTGGAGCTGTGCCTGCCATAAACCAGATCCATTGGTGTTTGACAACAATATTGCAGAGAACTGGAGACTTTTTGAACAGGAATATCAATCAATCCGTCCATCAATTTGCATTTATGACATATTTAGTGAAGCTGCGCACTCAGATAAACCAGCTCACCCTCAAGCTTTCATTCTATTGAACCACTTATTTTATATTGCATTTTAAGCTTGTGCAACACTTTGGTTCAACTGTGGTTGTTTTAAATGTTCTATATACTAAATAAACTTGACTTGACTTGACTCATACTCTGGATGATTTGAGGTTGACTTGCTTTGTGACATCACATCCAACACTGGGATAAGAAAACTAAAAAGACATTTCTCAGTTCATGGAAGCCCACACAAAGTAATCACAGACAATGGGGCTCAGTTCACAAGTCAACGATTTAAAGAGTTTGCCTCAACCTGGGATTTCATCCATGTGACCAGCAGCCTGGAGTTCCCTCAGGCTAACGGATTAGCTGAAAGAGCTGTGTGCAGTGCAAAACAACTGATGGGAAGGTCCAAGTGAGATGGAACAGATGTTTTCCTGAACCTGCTCAACCTTTGTAATGTACCACGTGACCAGACACTTGGTTCACCAGCTGAACAACTTATGTCAAGACAGACACGTACCACCCTCCCCATATGCAAAACCTTGCTGGTTCCAGCTGTCAAGAACCACAGTATGATCAAGGCACAGTTTACACAAAAAATGCAACGCTCAAAAGATTTGCTATGACAGATAAGTTATTTTTCACACTCAAAGAAGATCCTCAAGTATCAGTCAACTCGGTGGAGTGGATTGAAGAGGTTTCGTTTACATCTCGTTCTGACCTGGGAATGAAATCACGGAGTGGGGCGTGGGGTGCAGCAGCTCATTTGCATCAAATTAGCATATGCTCAATCCGAGTAATCTGAACAGGAGGTCAACAGAGGGGTATAGAAGCATGATAGAACGCAAAATTTGAGTGGTATTTTCAGCAAAAATACTCAAAGACATGTTTTGGGGACCCCAAAAGACTTATATTAAATTGTTGAAAAATAGCATAATAGGTCCCCTTTAAAGCTGCAATCCCGAAGTTGTACATCCAAGATTTACATGCCAGCAAATGTAATTTTGGATACATTCTATCACTAGCACATTTAAGATAGCAGCTAATCCCCAAATTATGGTTTTGTTATTATTGTTTGTGGTTGCTTTATAATGGCAAGAAAAACACTGGTTTTTCTGTGTGTGTGTGTGTGTGTGTGTGTGTGTGTGTGTGTGTGTGTGTGTGTGTGTGTGTGTGTGTGTGTGTGTGTGTGTGTGTGTGTGTGTGTGTGTGTGTGTGTGTGTCCGCTACTAATCTCGCGTACTACTGGGCTTGTCAGCCCAATAATTTTTGTGCACAGTTATGACTGTATGATCAAGGACCTCTCATGGTTGCGGTGATGCAAAACCTTTGAAAATCCTGTTTTATACCGCAATTGAGTGGTAACTCCTCAACTGATTTTTCGCGTAAGTCCGAGCACCAGAGAAGAGGAGACATGCCTGGCGGGCATCTGCACTCTAGTGAGTGCACTCTTCTAGTTGGGATTTGGATTGTTCGAACACCTCTGCAATAGCCAGTATCACCATAGATGTCAGTAAATTAAGCAGCAACGAAAATCACCCAGGATTGTTATTTTGAGGTATACGTGTTACCATTCTTTATTTCGTAAATCTGTGTTCATTCGTCCCTGGTCGTCTGGGACAGGTCTGCTTTCTGTCCCCGGAGTCAAAAATAAACATGGAGTGGCAGCGTTCAGTTTTTATGCACCACATATCTGGAACAAACTCCCAGAAAGCTGCAGGTCTGCTGCAACTCTCAGTTCTTTTAAATCTAGGCTGAAGACTTTCCTCTTTGCCTTTTATTAGATAAAACCTGAAGCTTTTGATTTTCATCTTACACTGCACTGTAACTTTTACTCTCTTTTTGTTTGTTTTCAAATGTCTTTTTACCGTCTTACATTGGTTCTCTTAATGCCTTTTATGTTTTATGTAAAGCACTTTGAATTGGCTTGTTGTTGAAATGTGCTGTACAAATAAATTTGCATTGCCTTGACTTCATTCAGATTAATTCTAAAAATCAAGTTTGACGTTGTACACAGTGCACCGCATGAGATGAATATATTATGCATTGACATACTTTTTTAAAGAGACACTTGCATGAAAATCCGACTTTTCCTGTTGTTAATCGATGTAAGGAGTGTGGATGTGATTGATAAGACAAATGGTTGTCATGTATCAGGAAAGTTCCCAAAAGCAGACGGGACAACCAGGTAAGGGAAGAATCAAGTCTTTATTGAAGTGACCGATCTCAGGGGTAGAGCTGTAGTTGGCTCAGTGACAGGTAGACAGGCAGGCAGAAGTCCATGAAAGGCGACGTTCCAGCGAAGACTGGTCCACAGTGGAGGCTTTTTAAGGGTGATGGCGATCACTTTGATGTAAAGGGCGAGAGGCTGATTGCTTTGATGTCAAGGGAGAGAGGGCATGACCAGCTGGTGTACCGGGGTGAAGGGAGGGGGGTCAGCAGGTGTCAAGGACGATCGCTTTGATGTCAAGGCCGAGAGACTGTGACAGTACCCCCCCTCTGAGGGGCGCCACTGGGCGACCTACCAGGCCCATCAGGGTGCATCCTGTGGAAGTCACGGATGAGCTTCGTGTCCAGGACAAGGCGACGAGGGACCCAACACCTCTCCTCCGGGCCATATCCCTCCCAGTCCACGAGATACTGCAGGCCGCGACCGCGGCGACGAGAGTCCGAGGGAGACGACGAACGGTGTAAGCCGGATGATCGTTCATCATACGAGGAGGTGGGGGCGGGGGGGCCGGAGGAACTAGAGGGCTGGTAGAGACAGGTTTGAGGCAGGACATATGGAAGGAAGGGTGAACCCGGAGAGTGCGGGGCAGCTTCAGACAGACCACAGAGGGGTTAATGACTTTGACAATGGGAAAGGGACCAATATACCTGGGGGACAGTTTTTTAGCGTCCGATTTCAAGGGTAGATCCTTGGTAGAGAGCCATACCTGGTCACCGGGGGAGTAGTCCGGAGCAGGGGTGCGATGACAATCCGCCAAGCGCTGGTAACGGCTGGAGGCCCTGAGCAGTGCAGCATGGGCTCGCCGCCAGGTCCGACGGCACCGACGGACATGGGCCTGGACAGACTGAACCGGAATGTCTACCTCTTGAGAAGGAAAAAGGGGAGGCTGATAGCCGTAAAGGCATTGAAAAGGGGACAACCCAGTAGCAGACAATGGAAGAGTGTTATGGGCATATTCTACCCAGGGAAGTTGTGAGGACCAAGAGGATGGGTTGGCAGACACCAGACAGCGGAGAACAGTCTCCAATGCCTGGTTGGCCCTCTCGGCCTGGCCGTTGGTCTGAGGATGGAACCCCGATGACAGGCTGACGGTGGCACCGATGGCAGAGCAGAAAGCCTTCCAGACAGCAGAAGTGAACTGGGGGCCACGGTCAGACACTATATCACGGGGAAGACCGTGGACCCGGAAAACCTCCCTGACCAGCAGATCCGCAGTCTCTCGGGCCGAAGGCAGTTCAGACAAGGGCAAAAAGTGAACAAATTTACTGAAGCGATCAACAACAGTCAGTACAACGGTGTTACCGTCAGAGGCAGGCAGACCAGAGACAAAATCCAAGGACAGATGCGACCAGGGACGGTGTGGAACAGGCAGGGCACTGGCCCGAGTGGAGGGCTTATTCTGGGCACAAACAGGACAGGCAGAAACAAAAGACCCAGTATCCTCCATCATGGAAGGCCACCAGAACCGCCTACGGAGGAAGGCTAGGGTACGGGTTACTCCAGGATGGCAGGTGAGTTTGGAAGAGTGAGCCCACTGCAACACATTAGATTTAACAGCATCTGGAACAAACAAGCGCCTGGGGGGACCGTTACCTGGGTCAAGCTGAGTCTGTTGTGCTGCCATGACCTCCCTTTCAATGTTCCAGGTGACAGCCGCAGTCGCAACCACACAGGTAGAGGGAACGATGGTGTCAGGTTGGAGCTTGGGCTCAGACTCCTCCCCATGCACACGAGACAGAGCATCGGGCTTGGCATTCCTGGAGCCAGGTCTGTACGTCAAAGAAAAATTAAAATGTCCAAAAAAGAGCGCCCACCTGGCTTGGCGCGCGGTGAGTCACTTTGCTAACTGGATGTATTCCAGGTTCTTATGGTCAGTCCACACTATAAAAGGAAGCTCAGACTCCTCCAGAAAATGTCGCCATTCCTCCAGTGCCAATTTCACCGCCAGGAGCTCACGATTCCCCACATCATAGTTCCTTTCAGCTGGGGAGAGACGGCGAGACAGGAAGGCACAGGGGTGTGTCTTGCCATCCTCACTGGAGCGCTGAGAAAGGACCGCCCCCACCCCAATCTCAGAGGCGTCCACTTCTACAACGAACTGCTTGGTTGGGTCTGGCTGGATGAGGATAGGAGCTGTGGTGAAGCGGTGCTTGAGGGCTTGGAAAGCTGCCTCTGCTACAGGGGTCCACAGGAACTGTCTGGAGGTGGAGGTAAGAGCGGTTAGTGGGGCCGCAACGTGGCTGTAATTGCGGATGAACCGTCTGTAGAAGTTGGCAAACCCGAGGAACCTCTGAAGCTGCTTACGGCTGGTCGGGCTTGGCCACTCAAGAACCGCTCTGACCTTGGCGGGGTCCATTCTCACCTGCCCATCAGCCACGATGTAGCCCAGGAAGGTGACTGAAGGGGCATGGAATTCGCACTTCTCTGCTTTTACGAAAAGGCTGTTCTCCAGAAGCCATTGAGGGACTTGGCGGACGTGCATGACATGCTCTGACAGGTCTCTGGACAAAATCAGGATATCATCCAGGTAAACAAAAACGAAACGATCCAACATGTCACGTAGGACGTCATTGACCAGACTCTGGAAGACAGCTGGGGCATTAGTGAGATCAAAAGGCATCACCAGATATTCAAAATGCCCCAGGGGGATGTTGAAGGAAGTCTTCCATTCATCTCCGTCTCGAACCCGGACCAGGTGGTAAGCATTGCGGAGGTCTAGTTTAGTGAACACTGTGGCTCCCTGGAGAGAATCAAAAGCAGAAGTCATGAGGGGCAGAGGGTACTTATTCTTGACTGTGATGTTATTGAGGCCTCTATAGTCAATACACGGCCGGAGGGTTTTGTCCTTCTTGGCCACAAAAAAGAACCCCGCACCAAGGGGTGATGATGACGGGCGAATAAGACCAGCCGCCAAGGAGTCCTTGATGTACCTCTCCATGGACTCCCGCTCAGGCTTGGAGAGGCTATATAGACGACTGCTGGGGAGGGGAGCGCCCAGCAGCAGGTCAATAGCGCAATCATAGGGGCAATGAGGAGGCAGGGAGAGAGCTTGCTGCTTGTTGAACACGGCTTGGAGGTCATGGTACTCTGGAGGCACCAGTGACAGGTCAGAGATCTCAGAGCTTGACACCTGACAGGGGACAGACTGAGGCAGAGCAGACTGGAGGCATATGGCATGACAGACGGGACTCCAACTTGAAATTCTGGCCGATGACCAATCAATATGGGGACTATGCTTAACCAGCCAGGGATGACCAAGTATAATGGGAACAAAATGGAGAATTGATAACGAAAAAACTTAGCTCCTCTTGATGGTTCCCCGACAACAGGAGGCGCACAGGCTCGGTCTTAGAGGTTATCCGGGCCAGGAGACGTCCATCCAGGGCATTAGCTTCAAGAGGCTGGTCCAGACTCACAGTGGCAAGACCTAACTGCTTCACAACACTTGCATCCAAAAAGCTTTCATCAGCTCCAGAGTCAGTTAAAGCCAAAAGTTTAGTGGACTGACCTTTAAAACTGATGGTAGCTTGCAACTGGGTACGTGGACGAGGAGACAGAGGGCAGACAGTTGGGCTCACGAGGATCCTCCCCCTCCCTCGTGAGCCTGCTGGTTTGACGGAACGGTGAGGGCAGGAGGCGAGAAAGTGACCAGGCTGACCACAATACAAGCAGCTGTTCTCGGTGATGCGGCGTTGACGCTCCTCCGGGTTGAGCTGGAAGCGGCCGAGTTGCATCGGCTCCGAAGCTGGGGAAGAGTCACGCCTCGGGCTTTCTCAGAGGACGTCAGCCTCAGTCGAGCGAGCTCGGCCCCCAGAGTTTGGAGGTGTGGCCCGTGGAAAGTTGTAGTGACCAGGAAAGCGGCCCGTCCTCTCTCTCCTCCGCTCCCGGAGACGGTTGTCCACACGAATGGCCAGGGTAACCAATTCCTCCAGCCCTCCAGGCTCGGGGTAGGAAACCAATTCGTCCTTTATGGATTCGCTTAGACCGTTGGAAAACCCGGCCTGGAGGGACTCGTTGTTCCATCCGCTCTCCGCTGATAGCGTACGGAACTCAACTGAGTAGTCGGCGACGCTGCGGGAACCCTGGCGGAGAGAGATCAGTCTTTTTGAAGCATCCTTTCCCCGCACGGGATGATCAAAAACCTGGCGAAAAGCAGTGGTGAACTCAGCGTAGGATGAGGAAGTGGAGGCCCGCATTTCCCACACCGCAGTAGCCCAATCCAGAGCGCTTCCCCGGAGAAGACCCATGATGTAAGCGACTATGGCTCCATCCGTGGAATTGACTGGGGCTGCTGGTTAAACACAATCTCACACTGCATCAAAAAAGGGCGACAAAGTCCAAAATCTCCATCATACTTATCGGGCGGGGCAACCCATGGGTCCTTAGCCGAAGTTGATGGCGCTGGGGGTGGCGGAGCTGGAGGGGCGGATCCCGGGCTAGCGGAGGCACTAAGTTGAGATCTTTGAGCTGAGCCCACGGAGGGCATCAGCCATCCCCTGTAGCACCTGGCTGTGCTGGCCGAGGACCGATTCCTGGTTGGCTACAGCCTGGCAGACCGTGGCCAGGTCTGTGGTGGAATGGTCTGCTGGGTCCATAGTGGCTGGAACGTACTGTCACGTATCAGGAAAGAACCCAAAAGCAGACGGGACAACCAGGTAAGGGAAGAATCAAGTCTTTATTGAAGTGACCGATCTCAGGGGTAGAGCAGGAGTTGGCTCAGTGGCAGGTAGACAGGCAGGCAGAAGTCCATGAAAGGCAACGTTCTAGCGAAGACTGGACCACAGTGGAGGCTTTTTAAGGGTGATGGCGATCGCTTTGATGTCAAGGGAGAGCGGCGATTGCTTTGATAGCCAGCTGGTGTACCGGGGTGAAGGGGGGGGGTCAGCAGGTGTCAAGGGCGATTGGTTTGATGTCAAGGGCGAGAGGCTGATTGCTTTGATGTCAAGGGAGAGAGGGCGTGACCAGCTGGTGTACCGGGGTGAAGGGAGGGGAGTCAGCAGGTGTCAAGGGCGATCGCTTTGATGTCAAGGGCGAGAGACTGTGACAATGGTAGCCTTAAAATCACATTCATGGCCAGACGAGAGATATCGGTGGCCAAGTAACTGATTTCCAGTTGGCGAAAATGTGGTAACTTGCCGCGTCACGAATTATATTAGCATAGAGGGCGTGTCCGTAGCGGGACGGTATAAAAGCGGAGACACCCCTTTTGCTCGAAGGAATACGGCTGTATTGGCTGAGCAACATATTCGTGAGGCGAGTAGTCAACTTCCACTGACAAAGAGGGATCGTCTTGCACTTCCGCATCCTCAGCCCCAAAGCTGCTGTCGGTGGTCTCATTTTTTATTCTTTATTTTTGGTAAAGTGACGACAGAGCAGGAAGGGGACTGTCACCAGTGAAGTTCTTGTTTTCCTACGGCAAGCGGCAAGCGGTTAAGCCCCAGTGTTTAGCCCACCGAGCCACACCCACACGTCCACTCTGAATTTCAGTAGCCAATAGCGATGAAATCATAAAACCACGCCTACCTTTCGGTTTTAATTCAAACCACCCATATTAAAAATGTGCTCAGAAACAGCATGAAAGTATCTCTTTAATGTTTTGTAGAGCTGTAGTCACATTATTAGTCCATAGTCGTGCTTCTAATTCTTTGGATGAAAACTTGGCACAATGCAGGGTCAAATGAGTGTCCCACTACCCTGTAAGGATACTTTCAGTTATGCTGGATGAAAGGATAAAGAACTAAGGTCAAGGTCAACCTTATTGTCATTATACAATATTGCACAATGAAATGAGGATGCAAGCCCTCCAGTGGTACATCACACATAGTAATGAATAGCAAAAGGTCCCACATAAGCATACAAGGTCAAAAGTGCCAGTGCAATGGTCAATTTAACTGCGAAACATTTTGTGTTTGATCCCTTCATTTTATGTTACTAAAAAGAATTTTAAACAACAAAACATTCAATAATCAGGTCATATTTAATGTGTAATCAAGCGTTCTCTCTAAGCAACGACATAGAAGTCTGCCAAACATCAACATCACCATTTTAGGCAAATCTCATTGTATTTGTTAAGGAACTGGACCGCAACTAATTTGGGAGTATTGGACATACGACGGGATAAATGACTATAAGGGTTTCAAATTCTCAAACTAACCTCTAAGCGTCTTTACCAGATAGCAGAACTGAAAGATCGACACCGCAGGCTAAAAGGCTCTTTCACTCAATTCATTTTACTTCTTGACTCTGAGTGGGTGTGTTCTGTCCTCATCAGGACATTGTTTTCTTTTAGTTTGGTTTATCTCCCCCTGCTGGCAGTTCCTAGTATAACATCAGTTTATCCATTTAAGCATGTGACCTTCGTATCATGTGACTCGGTCGGGAAGTTGATTGTGAGGCAGAACAGTCTCATGATTTTTGTCTCCATTTGCCTTTTTCACATCCGCTTCAATCTTCTGCATTCCATGCTTTTGGTAGCATTCTCGGTACGTCAAATGTATACTGACATACTGTTCTAATGTCTTTGTTGATTATGCTTACTAAGTTTGATATTCAGTGTGAGTATTTTGATGACGATGATTGTTTGATAGTTCATATCAGGACGGCAGCATGCTGGTGTGTTTCAGTAAGCTAGTTGGCTAAACTTGTGTTGTGCTATATGTAAGTCGATTTCAGTTATTTTCTTTTGACAGTTATTGTTGTATGGTGTTTGTGACTCATCTTTTAAGTGACATTTGTAATTGTGTTTTATTTCTCAGTTTCACCCCTTTTCTGTGAATAAACTGATGCAAGACAAATCCCAGTCTCCAGTGATTGATGGGAGAAGGTGCTTGTCAGATTGCACAGGGTTATGTGCATGCAGGACAAGATAGAGTGAATGATTTGAAATTAAGTTACAATTCTCATAATAAGAAATAAAGTTATACCTGTCATTACAATGGCTATCATTTAGAATGGACATTAAGTTTTTATGCTGAGCTGGCACTCGTCAGAGTGAAATTACACAAATTGATGCCACAAGTCTAAATGTAAATACCTCAAAATCCTTTTCCATCTTTGTTCATGGTGAAAACAAAGGACGACTGTTGCAAAAGTATCTTAAAATATTGTGTCAGGAAAATGCTTGGAAGAGAAACTCAGCAGTGGGCTGAGTAATTGTACCGGTCAAACACATTCCTTCTTTGAGCAGAAGAAATATGAAAGGGCATGCCATCCATAGCTCATGGGAAAACAGTGCTGCGGGGGAGTATTACTGGGTCAAGACTCATGTGGCAGTTCGATTTAAGGTCTGTCAGTTTGATGTCGAGCTCCACAGGCTCTCAGAACAGCGATACTATGTTTGTCGATTTGGAGTCCCTATTTAAATTCTACAACATCTGATGACACCGGTGATGTTTGGACTCAGAAATCAGATCACAGGCTACACTCAAATCTGTGTTGCCGCTCTCTGTGAAGTGTAGAATTTGATGGGAAATTCTCTGAACTGGCAATGAGATTTCCGGGATCATTATGTTTTGAACCCTCTTCACAATTTCATGGATTGCAAGGAAGAGGACAATTGGCACAGCATGACTTCCCTGTCCGCCAGTTCCCAAGTTCCATCTTCACATTGCAATACCTAAAAACCTCTGCACATTTACAGGTGCGTTGGATCCTCTTGAGCATCCATGATCATTTTTAAAAAAAATATATTTTATCCTAATTATTATGATACGACAGGGTGAAGAGAAAGAGGGGATGACGTGAAAAAAATCTCGAGCTTATCAAACTTGGGGCTCTAAATCTCACTGGGCTGAGCGAGAGGATGCATGTAATGACTTTTTTTTGTTTGATTCCCCCCCCCTCCCTTTTTCTCCGGCCAATTACCCAACTCCTTTGAACCTTCGGGGTCGCTGCCCCCCCCCCTTCTGCCGATCCAGGGAGGGCTGCAGACTACCACATGGCTCCTCCGATACATGTGGAGTCGCCAGCCGCTTTTCAGCTGACAGTGAGGGGTTCCAGCAGGGGGACGTAGTGCGTAGGAGAGTCATGCTATTCCCCTCCCCCCTGAACAGGCACCCCAACCGACCAGAGGAGGTACTAGTGCAGTGACCAAGACACATACCCACATCCGGCTTCCCACCCGCAGACACGGCCAGTTGTGTATGTAGGGACGCCCGACCAAGCCGGAGGCAACACGGGGAAAGATGGGAACTTTGAACTGGCGATGAGATTTCTGGGATCATTATGTTTTGACCCCTCGTCACAACTTCATGGATTTCAAGGAAGAGGACATGAAGCATAGTATGACCTCTCTGTCCCCCAGTTCCCAAGTTCCATCTTCACAGTCCAGTACCTAAAAACCTCTGTGCACATTTACAGGTGTGTTGGACCCTCTTGAGCATCCACAATCACTTTTTAAAAATGATATTTTAGCCTAATTATTATGATACAATAGTAGAGAGAGACATGAATTTCAGGGTGGAGAGAAAGGGGATGAGGTGAACAAAAATCTCAAACTCATCAAACGTGGGGCTCTAAATCTCATCAGGTTGAGCCGAGAGGATGCATGCAATGACTTTTTAAAGACAAATGTCTTCAATAATCTGCTGTCTGAACTTCTGCTACATTGCCTAAATGGTGTGACAAACACGTAACAATGAAAGAAGCGGGAAAGCAAGCAAGAGCAATAGAGACATGGACAGGTAATATCACAAGATATTGGTAATGATTGTTAACCTTTATCTTGGATAAACTCAAATTCAGGTTGTATTATGGGGGGTGGGGCGTGGTCCATCTGTGTCCAGGATATCTGGTTTCAAACATTATCGTGGCCAAGGGATTCAATTTGCTGCCAGGCAACATCTGCACTAACACCGTCGATGAAGAGCTCAATAAAAATGCAATTTTAATACTGGCCAAGAAAACAGCCACTGCAGTTTTTCATGAATAACAAATGATGTTCATACAAGGACATACATGCATTGACTTAATTTCTCACTAGTGTTGTAACCCGCAAGGAATGAATTCACTTGTCAAATCTGATTGCCATGTTGTTAAGAACAGCATTGATATTTCTCATGGTCATCCCAGCTCTATATGACCCACTTTACTCCCCGAAGATGCCACCGTTGATAATAGCCTGACTGCATCTTGAAAATGCAGTCATTTTCATGGTCAGGTAAATGAGCGGTTGCTGGAAATATGGAGATGTGAATTGGGCTGCAGGAGGCTGAGCCATCTGCAGTGTGATGTTATTGTTGACAAACCGCTGTGTCTTTCATCCTGGAACATCATGACAGCCACTGATTAAGCAACAGTCAAACATGCCATAATTTCCAGTGACATCTTCAGTTTCATTGAACTTTTATTAACTTCCTCTATCAGTATTTCAGCAAGGCTTCAAAGCAGAGCAAGCAGCTTATGTGCATATGGGAAAAGGTTAAATGCTGCTGCAGAGGACACAGGATGTGCTGTGTGTAGGGAGGGAATTGGCCATCAGAAGTGGATCTTTTTGGCTACTTTTGACACCCATGGAAGCAAGGTGTTTGGCTCCAATCACTATTAAAGAAAAAAACCAGGGCTAGGCTGCCACTGAATGTGATTTTTTTTCTAATCACCTGTTCTTTTTCAACACCAGCCCTCAGGATGACTAACTCATCTCTGCTCACTCCCCTGGTGAGAACTACCCATGTTTCTGTCGCACATTTCTCCCTATCCCTCTTTTTGGTTATGGATTTCTTCCCTTTGTGCAGATCCAAAATCAAAGGTAGTGCATGTTCAGAAAGTCTAAGCTGCATTTTAAGTGGAGGGGGATGACGTGACCCCAAGATGGAAAGATGCCACCACAGCAGGGTCTATGGCTGCTACTCAATGGACAATGACTTTGGCGCTATGGATTTTTCTCTTTTCCTTTGGGTGCTTATAAGGACCATCCCCTGGAAGGTACCAAAAAAAAGAAAAGAAAAAAGTACTATGTTGGCTCCATTTGTTATCCTTGATGTTTATTAAAAGATCAAGTTAAGTTAATATACATTTAAATCATTACATATATAAAGATCTTTATATGTAACTACTAATTGAGTCATTACATTGGACATTAAATGATGTACATTTGAACTGAGATTATTAATGGCTGATGTGTTGTGTCTGTTATTAGTAGCAGATTTTCTCTCATTCCCTTCACTACCATTCAACTGAAATTTCCAGTACTTTATTAGTTCGGTCAGATTTCAACAAAACAAAACAGACACATGGAATATATCAGTTCAATGTCAATTTACTTTCTGCTTTAGTCAAGATTTGTAGTGTTAGCTAAATGTCTAATATGTTTGTATAAATGTACATGCATTTATACAAGAACATTTTTTTTATTAAACATGTCAAGCAGAGGAGCAAAAAAAAGAAAAGAAAAAGAAAAGAATGTGTAACAAGTGCCATAGAGCAGTGTTTCTCAACCGGGGGTCCGCGGACCCCTAGTGGTCCGTGGTGTAATTGCAAGGGGTCCGTGAAAATAAAAGATCTTTAAAAAAAAGATCCTATGACATTTATAGAAATAGGATTATTTTACTCAAATGTGACTGAGACCTTTATCTACCTAAACTATAAAGGGTAACAGGACTTTTTTCTCTAATTACATCTGTTTCACAAGTGTAATTTATTGTATTTTAATAAGAGATCTCGCTCCCGTTTGCATTGTTAAAAGTTACTGCATAAAAATTCTGTTGTTACATATATCTGAAAGTTACTGAATACATATTCTGTTTTGTTACATATATCTGAAAGTTACTGCATAAGAATTCTGTTTTGTTAACTATATCTAAGTTACAACTGAAAGCTCTTATTTTTGCCCCAAAGAGTGAATAAATGCTATAATGCAATTTAAAATGCAGTTTCTACTGTTTCTATCAAATTGCAACCCCCCTCCCCCAAGATCAGGTGGAGGGGTCCTCAGGGTAGATCAAAAATATGCAGGGGGTCCAGGACCCCAAAAAGGTTGAGAACCACTGCCATAGAGGAAAGTAAACAACTTGGCCCTTATTGTTAGCCTAATTTTAACTTGCCCCCTGTCTATGTACTATAGCTATACTGTTTTACGAGTGCTTAAGAATAAGTGGTAGGAAACAGGGGTTTCACCAATTTCTATGGTACTGTATATAATTCAATCTGAGGGCAGCTATATGGAGGCATTTTATTTATTTTTATTCTCATCTTCAAGACTGCCATTAAGGTGTGTTACGGCACTTCTCATTCAGTTACCCATGGCCTCATCATCAGGGCCTCATCATACACATTGTTCCATAACACCGGACCTGGGTAACCGATGACATATAGATGAATAAGTCAGTGAGCTGTATTGTTGTGGAAATTTTTATTTTCTACCTCTTCCCCACATTTATTAATCTCCTTAAATTTTACAAAAAACTTTAGAAAAGACTGTCAAATTGTGTGAATAAGGCTCCGGTTTCACTTGAAATAGAGTGTGAGTGAGAACTGACATTACAATTCCATGGTTCATATCTTGTTGCGGGCCGTTTCCCTCTGACGTTCCTCTGAAATGTCTCAGTCATAAAAGATCCCTTTCTTGTTTCCTGCTTCCATTGAAGAATAGATTTTTAAATTGACTTAGACTGCTTTTGCTGTTAATTTTTGTGTCTTCAGTGTGTGTGTGTGCGTGCATGTGTGCGTGTGTGTGTGTGTGTGTGTGTGTGTGTGCATGGGATGGACAATGGAATTAAGATAAAGTTGATCTGTCATTGTCCTTTTTAACAATGAATAAGGTCATTGGGTTGGATGCTTATGCAATCTGACAGACATAAATGGCAATCAGCCCTCCTGAAACTCAGTGACTCTAACTGAAGGAAACACAATTGAGAGAAATGAAGGAAAATCATGCTTGTAGGGTGATCTTTTATGCGTTTGATGGATATTAATCTTATCCTCGCTTCACTTGCGTTACCATGGTGGGCGGCATGACTCAGGAGGTAAGGCGGGTCGTCCAGTGAAGTGAGGATAGGATTATTATTTGTCAAACAGGAGAAGGTCACTGGTTCGATCCCTGACTCCTTCAGAGAGCATGTTGAAATGTCCTTGAGCAAGACTCTGAACCCTTAACTGCTCCCGATGAGCAGGTTGGCACCTTGCATGGCAGCCTCCGCCATCAGTGTGTGAATGTGTGTGTGTGAATGGGTGAATGTGAGGCATACACTGTAAAGTGCTTTAAGTGGTCGGTAGACTAGAAAGGCACTATATAAATGCAGTCCATTTAACATATTGCGTCTTTAATCTCCGACTGTTTTTCCATGCATACAAACATTTTATTTCTTCCAGTCAATAAAAAACAACACGTTGTTAGCACTACCATTTTGGAGCCCAAACAAAACTGCACTTTTGTTGTTGTTTTTCCACAGAAGCCTTATGTGACTGAAGCTGGTGATTTCCCCCATCAGCCATGCTCCCCTTTCCTGCCTGGCCTGTGTCTTGCCTGTCTATATTTTTCTTTCAAAGAACTGTGTTGTCTCTTATTTCTTCTTTTGGTCCTAAAGAGCTTTCAGAATACAGATGGTTGCATCTTTGTAGTCAAGCCAGGAGAAGAGAGATGGGGAGGAAAGACTGTGACATCGATAACATAGTGATGATACTAATCCTGCCATGTTTTCTTTTCTAACAAATGATTGTGTCCCTAATAGGTTTATTGAGACATCCACTGGAGTATAATGCAGGCTAAATCCTAAATTAATCTGTTCTGGGCTTTTACTCTCTGTATTTATTAGTAAATCAGTGGAGTGTGTGTAACTGTGTAGCAAATTGCATGAAAAAGAGTTTGCATACTCTCAGTCAACCTTCCAAGGATAAATCTCTTGATAGTTCTGTTATTGGGATATTAAGCTAAATATTTTACATCAGCCCAACCTTCCTTTCAAACCATAACACTCATAGGAACTCTGTTGTGATGCTATTTGTTTGCTCTCATCTTAGAAACACAGTCCCAAAAGCAGAGGGGAACTGTCAGGGCCCTCTGAGTGCCCAAGATAATAATAATGATAATAATGATAATTCATTATATTTGTGGGTGCCTTTTCGAGTGCTCAAGAACACCTTACAGAACACAGTAAAAAAAAAAAGATCAAAAACAAGCAGCACTGTATCAGACAGCATAAAATGAAAACAAAGCAGGGTAGACAAAAATTTAATACAACAGATAAGTATGAAATCATCATCTGCACAAAACTCAATGAAGCGTGGGTCAGACTGAAGATGCCAGTTTGAAAAGGTACATTTTGAGATGGGATTTGAAGGTTGAAAGAGAGTCAATGTTGCGAATGTCTTCTGGGAGAGAGTTCCATAGGCAGGGGGCAGAATGACTGAAGGCTCTAGACCCCATGGTCGTCAAGCGGGGAGATGGTGTAGTGAGTTGGAGAGCAGAAAAGGGTCTGAGAGTGTGGGAGGGCGTGTGGATATGAAGGAGTTCAGAAAGATATGAAGGAGCTAGGTTATTAAGGGCCTTAAAGGTGAGAAGCAGTATCTTGAAGTCAATATGTTATTTAACAGGGAGCCAGTGGAGTTGCTGAAGAACAGGAGTGATATGGTCTATGGAAGGAGGTCTAGTAATGATATGGGCAGCTGAATTTTGGACCAGTTGAAGTTATTGAAGACACTTGAGGGGAAGACCAAAGAGGATAGAATTGCAGTAGTCAATACGGGATGTAACCAGGGTGTGAATGAGTATGGCGGTGCTGTTAGGTGTAAGTGATGGGCGAAGACGATTAATATCGCATAAGTATGCAGACTGAGTAACATTGTTGATGTGAGCTTCAAAAGATAATGTGCTGTCCAAGATGACATCCAGACTCTTAACCTGAGGCGATGGAGGAACTATAGAATTGTCAATAGTTAGGGAAAAACTATCAGGTTTTGCCAAAGTAGATTTCGTACCTACTAAGAGGACCTTGTGCCCTGGATTGTTGACTACCTTACTGGTAGACCACAGTATGTGCGCTTGCAACACTGTATGTCAGACAGAGTGGTCAGCAACACTGGGGCTCCGCAGGGGACAGTCCTGTCTCCCTTCCTTTTCACTCTCTACACCAACTCAACTACCACACAGAGTCCTGCTATCTTCAGAAGTTCTCTGATGACTCTGCTATAGTCGGATGCATCAGTAAGGGCGAGGAGGCTGAGTACAGGGCTGTGGTGGGAAACATTGTCACATGGTGTGAGCAGAACAATCTGCAGCTCAATGTGACTAAGACAAAGGAGCTGGTTGTTGATCTAAGGAGGGAAATGACACCAGTGACCCCTGTCTCCACCCAGGGGGTTAGTGTGGACACCATGGAATACTATAAGTACCTGGGGGTGTATATAGACAATAAACTGGACTGGGCTAAGAACACTGATGCCCTCTACAAGAAGGAACAGAGCCGTCTCTACTTTTTGAGGAGGCTTAGGTCCTTCAACATCTGCCAGACAATGCTCAGGATGTGGTATGAGTCTGTGGTGGCCAGTGCTGTCCTGTTTGCTGTTGTGTGTTGGGGCAGCAGGTTGAGGGTAGCGGATGCAAACAGGCTCAATAAACTGATCTGCAAGGCCGGTGACGTTGTGGGGGTGGAACTGGCTCCTCTGGTGGCGGTTTCTGAGAGGAGGATGCTGTTGAAATTACATGCATAATGGACAATGTCTCCCACCCACTCCATGACATGACGTTTGGGCACAGGAGTACTATTAGTAATAGACTCATTCTGCCAAAAAGCACCAAAGAGCGTCACAGGAGGTCATTCCTGCTTTTGGTCATCAAACTTTACAACTCCTCCCTCAGACTCAGACTGTCAGACACTCTGAGTTAATGGTCATTGGACTGGCCCTGTCGGGTTTTGTTTGTGCTGTGGTAGTGCCGTATAGATAGGGTGTTATGTGCACCATGCTTATTGATATATTTTGTTCTTATTTCTATTTATTTTATTTGTTTCGGTTTCTATTTTCTTATCTTGTCTCTTGTTAGTTTTTAGTTATTAGAGCGTGAGTGTCTGTAATAGAACCCAATTTCCCCTCGGGGATGAATAAAGTATTCTGATTCTGATTCAAACCTGCCTATTCAGTTTGTGTTGGAATGTCAAGGGTTAAATGAAAGAAACTCCTTTGTCTCCCTATTAGAATTTTGCTGCTTCAGCAGTTGCTAGGAAGAAATGCTATGCTTTCAGCTCCGTGATTGGTGGTCCAGCTATAATTTTACAGAAGTCTGAGCAATAGTAATTCAATGAGAGAGTAATTTCAAATGACAGTAAAATTGGGCAGCGTCCATGAGCTATTTTTAGCCTTTCCCGAGCGGATGCGGAAGCTTCGTAGCAAACGGAAGTCAGACATCGGATGCACTAGACGACATTAGAAGTAAGCAGTTTGTTGTAATTTTCTTCGTTTTTTGCGTAATTTAATATTATCGGATATATGGCAGCATATACGTGAGTTGGTGTAAACACAGCCATGCTGTACAGTCTAACGTGCTCTGCATGTCTGACTTCCTGTGACGCGCCCATAGCGACAGCGATGCTGTGACATCACTCGGACGCTGCCCCATTGACCAATCATATCTTCCCTCTAAATGGGTGGCTTTGTTATCGCTAACTTTATGACAAGTTCGGGAAGATACGAATCACAAGCTAGCGGGGGGTGGGGGGGTGGGGGGGGGCCGCCAATGAGCAAACTAGCTAGTTAGCCTGTTTGTTCACAAGCCGCTAGTAACGTTATCGCTAGTGAGGAGGACGTCGTTACAAATTTGTTATACACTCCGTTTTCTAGATGAACTTTTAATGAAAAGTCGGCGTTAATCGGCAAAGAAAAACCTAAACCACAGCTTAATTTGGTAAGTTATTTAACATCTAATAGGCCGCCGTGCCAACTGATTTTATTCTGGCCGCCACTGCCAATTTGTATATATGTTATGGTTTATTTGGGAAAACGGCCATTGTGTACATTTACCGTAACATATATATTTAATAGGCCGCTGTACCAATCTAATAATATTATTTATCAACAAAATTGCTTGTTTGTGGTGGCGGGTTCCCAATTGCCATGATCGCTGCTCACGGTCCATGGCTCTGAGGTGTCTGTCGCTAATGGTTGCTTGCTTGGCTGTGCGCGCTTGTAGGCTTATATGAAATTTTGTTGGTTTTGTATGGAAGGGGGGTGTCTGTGCCTGTCATGCATTTTGCACCCCGGTCCGTTGTCCCTATATTCCGCTGAAGTGCACACACAGCTTGTGTGATGATCTAAGGAGGATTTGTATTTCGCTTTAGAAATGTTTGTGTTTTTTGTTTTGGTGATAACTCCCAGTCTCTCCGTGCTGTTTGCTCGTTGCATTGCCGAGGCTGGACTAGCGTCTTAATTCTTGTTTCAGAGCTGGAATTGTCATAGGTAACGTTTGCAATAGTATAGGAGAGGACACAGTAAGCTAGGCTAGTAGTTTGCTTTTTTCCCCTCCCTGACAAGGGAAGAGGGGTCAGAGGCCCAAGGTTTAAGAGTCATGGTTCGCTACTGCCCAAAAGCCAATTCCCCCAGTACAGTGATGAATGACAGTGATGCAACCTGAATATTATCTTTCCTTTTGTTCTGAGTTCTAAAAGAAAACGTGTGTGGTAATCAACCAACCAACCAACCAACCAACCAACCAACCAATCAATCAATCAATCAATCAATCAATCAATCAATCAATCAATCAATCAATCAATCAATCAAATTGCATTTTAAATAACATTTATTGAGGTTAAAATATGAGATTTTTGGCAAAAAGCCTGAACCTCAACTTTGACAAGTGAATTCTTGGGTAGTTGCATTTGGGGGTTGGCTTTTAAAAGTTTCTTTAGATTCTACTGCAATGGGATTTTTTTTCGCTAAAATGAAAATGATGTACTTTGAAATTCACTAGCTTAGTTATATGCACATTGCGATAGCTAGATAGCTAGATGGATAGTCTACTACTACTTTCGGCTGCTCCCGTTAGGGGTCGCCACAGCGGATCATCCGTTTCCATTTCTTCCTGTCTTCTGTGTCTTCCTCTGTCACACCAGCCACCTGCATGTCTTCCCTCACCACATCCATAAACCTCCTCTTTGGCCTTCTTCTTCTCCTCTTCCCTGGCAGCTCCATATTCAGCATCCTTCTCCCAATATACTCAGCATCTCTCCTCCACACATGTCCAAGCCATCTCAATCTTGCCTCTCTTGCTTTGTCTCCAAACTGTCCAACCTGAGCGGTCACTCTAATATAATCGTTCCTAATCCTGTCCTTCTTCATTACTCCCAGTGAAAATCTTAGCAACTTCAACTCTGCCACCTCCAGCTCCGCCTCCTGTCTTTTCGTCAGTGCCACTGTCTCCAAACCATATAACATAGCTGGTCTCACAACCATCTTGTAAACTTTCCCTTTAACTCTTGCTGGTACCCTTCTGTCACAAATCACTCCTGACACACTTCTCCACCCACTCCAACCTGCCTGTACTCTCTTTTTCACCTCTCTACTGCACTCCCCGTTACTTTGGACAGTTGACCCCAAGTATTTAAACTCAAATGCCTTTGTCACCTCCACTCCTTGCATCCTGACCATTCCACTGTCCTCTCTCTCATTCACGCATAGGTATTCTGTCTTGCTCCTACTGACTTTCATTCCTCTTCTCTCCAGTGCATACCTCCACCTCTCCAGGCTCTCCTCAACCTGCAGCCTACTCTCACTACAGATCACAATGTCATCTGCGAACATCATCGTCCATGGAGACTCCTGCCTGATCTTGTCCGTCAACCTGTCCATCACCATTGCAAACAAGAAAGGGCTCAGAGCCGATCCTTGATGTAATCCCACCTCCACCTTGAACCCATCTGTCATTCCAACCGCACACCTCACCACTGTCACACTGCCCTCATACGTATCCTGCACCACTCCTACATACTTCTCTGCAACTCCTGACTTCCTCATACAATACTACACCTCCTCTCTCGGCACTCTGTCATAAGCTTTCTCTAAATCTACAAAGACACAATGCAACTCTTTCTGGCCTTCTCTATACTTCTCAATCAACATTCTCAAAGCAAACATCGCATCTGTGGTGCTCTTTCGTGGCATGAACCCATACTGCTGCTCGCTGATCATCACCTCTCCTCTTAACCTAGCTTCTATTACTCTTTCCCAAATCTTCATGCTGTGGCTGATCAACTTTATACCTCTGTAGTTCTTACAGTTCTGCACATCGCCCTTGTTCTTGAAAATCGGTACCAGTATGCTTCTTCTCCACTCCTCAGGCATCCTCTCACTTTCCAGGATTGTGTTAAACAATCTAGTTAAAAACTCCACTGCCATCTCTCCTAAACATCTCCATGCCTCCACAGGTATGTCATCAGGACCAACTGCCTTTCCACTCTTCATCCTCTTCATAGCTGCCCTCACTTCCTCCTTGCTAATCCGCTGAACTTCCTGATTCACTATCCCTACATCATCCAACCTTCTCTCTCTCTCATTTTCTTCATTCATCAGCCCCTCAAAGTATTCCTTCCACCTTCTTAGCACACTCTCCTCGCTTGTCAGCACATTTCCATCTCTATCCTTGATTGCCCTAACTTTCTGCACATCCTTTGCAGCTTGGTCCCTCTGTCTAGCCAATCGGTACAAGTCATTTTCTCCTTCCTTAGTGTCTAATCTGTCATACAACTCACCATACGCCTTTTCCTTTGCCTTTGCCACCTCTCTCTTTGCTTTACGCTGCATCTCCTTGTACTCCTGTCTACTTTCTTCATCTCTCTTACTATCCCACTTCTTCTTTGCTGTACTTCCTCATTCCACCACCAAGTCTCCTTGTCTTCCTTCCTCTGTCCTGATGACACACCAAGTACCTTCCTAGCTGTCTCCCTCACTATTTCTGCAGTGGTTGTCCAGCCATCTGGCAACTCTTCACTACCACCCAGTGCCTGTCTTAACTCCTGCCTGAACTCCACACAAAAGTCTTCCTTCTTCAACTTCCACCATCTGAAAAGAAAACTGTAAAAACCATAAAATGTGCTGTTCAAGTGTTTATGTGTACTATATGTTTTTGTCTGTATTTGGATAGCAAGTGAGAGAATAATTTAAACTGACTCTTAAATTGTATGAGGATGAGTGCATGACTACCTGTGCCAAATCCCATATGGATGTCAAGAATTCAATTCACAGCATGAAAATGCTTGACCTACAATTGTGACAACACAGGTCTTTCAGTTTCAACTTTGTCAGTTGTGAATCATTTTTTTATTGAGTGATTTAACACCTGCTGTGAGCTCCCCGCATAACCTCACAGTGGGATCTATCATTTTCTGAAAAGCTGAGAAACTGTGTTCCAAATTAGACATGGGTCAAGGAGCTCGGTATAAATTGCCTTGATGCAAACATGCTCTTACCTCTCCATTGTAAAGACAGGAGATAAGGAGGAGCCTTTCTGTCCAGTGTTTTGCTTCAGACTCACACCTCAGAGTGTCACATTTAATATCAAAATAAATCTTTTAAAGTAATGTTAATGATCCTAATATATGTGTTCAGTCTTCCTCAGCAATGTTTTGTGATTTTTAACTGACACATTCAAGGTCCCATCGCTGATTATTACGATACACCTGTATACAAATATGAAATACAAAAAGATATGAAAGGGCCATGACAGTATTGTTGAATGCTCAGTTTTTTGCAAAATAAACCTTTCTTTCAAATCTCGCACTACGTATTACCATATATTGAAAACAGACTGAAAATGGTGCAAAGCATCAAGCTATGTCAGCTATAAATTCAGGTGCCTGTGGTTTGTCTTCCTGTGTGCATTATTGAGGCTTCTGCAGTCTCTAAATCATTTGAATGCTATAAATGCCAAGGCTTTTACCACTTGTAATCCTACATAGATCATCGTTTTTGCAGGAAGTTGACAACAAAGTGCAAGATATGGTTAAAAGAAATATAGCAGTGTTTTCCAGTGACATACTTTATATCAGGGGTGTGAAATCCAAACTTTCTGAGGGCCATTCTGAGGGTTGTGAATAAAATCGGGGGCCATGACATTCATTACAGTGATTCTTGTTATGGTTACAACCCATATGCTATTTATATAGCACAGACCGTTTTTTAGGATTATTGTATATTTGATTGGTCTCTTTGTACAGTAAACTTCATGCTTCTTCTCATTTTCCTGTCGATGTGACATTCAAATTTCCCCAATCTGGGGATTAATAAAAGGCAATTCAATTCAATTCAATTCAATTCATATATGACTCAGAGGTAACGTCAATGCAGCCAAGCTGGCGTGTTTATTGACACAATCAAACCAAACACATGATTGGTGAGAACCTGCCAGGAGAGGGCACATGGATGACAGGACCATAACAATTATGTTTATAAGTAGGCTAGAAGGTGGATTAAATAAAATAAAAATACAGTTTGTTCCCCCTTCATATTGGTGGGTAATTCTTTATATCAGCAAAATCAGATGGAAGTGCTGTCAATATAGTGGCAAGTGCACCATCCGTTGTCAGTCCAACAAGTTTATTCCAGGGCAGTTCCATTTTGTTCACGCTCTGCTCCACTTGGGTGAAAATGTCCTGTCCTGTTGTTGTCCCGTGAATCGGTTTCACGTCTAAAAGTTCCTCAGTGACGGATGACTGAGTGTCAACCCCTCGGATGAATATGGACAGCTGGGCTGTGTCCGTCCTGTCTGTACTCTCATCTACCGCTAGTGAGTATGAAACAAAGTGCTTGGCTTTTGTTTTTAGCTGGCTCTCTACATCGGAGGCCAGTTCATCAACACGACTAGCCACAGTATTTCGGGACAGGCGGATGTTTGAAAATGCCTGCTTCTTGTCAGGGCACACAACGTTGCACACTTTTTCAAGGCAGTCTTTAATAAACTCTCCCTCGCTAAACGGCTTGCTAGCCTTTGCGATTTCCTCTGCAATAATAAAACTTGCCTTGGTAGCACCCTCACTTTCACTACTGATGCGAGTGAACATGCTTTGCTGATGTTGAAGGTTGCGTTTCACGTCTTTGGCTTTCTGCAGCCGTTGCTCCATGTCCATGTTAGCATATTGCTCGCCGTGCTTCATTTCAAAGTGTCTGCGGATGTTGTACTCTTTGAACACTGCCAGTGACTTGACATACGAGACACACTGGCTTTTGTTTTAATTCACAAAACAGGTATTCAGCTTCCCACCTCTCTTGAAACTGTCGATACTCTGTCTACTTTTCGTTTTTTCGCCATCGTTTGTTTATGCTAGCTAGCTTTCGATCTCCTTTGCAAAGTGTACGTTCAGGTAACATTACTCGGGTGACGTACGCGATGCTACTGCAGGAACATGCTACTCAGCATTTCCGTTACTATGGGGAAAAAGCGAAGTGCGGCAGCGCCCTCTTGTGTTTCAGCGTTGCATTGTCACAGACACCAGCTCTCGGGCCACATTCAGTTGATGACCAGGATTGACAGGAGGGCCGGATTAAATATTGCGGAGGGCCGTGTTTGGCCCTCGGGCCTTGTTATTGACACATGTGCTTTATATAGTACTGGAGAATTTCTGATAAAAGACGATCCTTATCTAAGTCCTTTAGGTCTGCAGATCCACGAGGAAAACATATTATGCGATACTGGGTCACCTTTTGTTGTAATGAATAGTGATGAATCAGTATCTTAACAGTCACATTGGAGAGCTGAAAATAAGGATAGATGAAGCAGAATTAAGAATTGCGAAAAATGAGGACCACGAAATCAGTATGACCAAAGTTCTGCACATACAGAGACAATTGGAAGCAAAATGTGGGGATCTTGAAGGCCATACCTGAAGGAACAGTCTGAGGATTTATTTAGTGCCTGAAAAATGTGAGGGAAGTAACATGGCTGAGATCGTGGAAAACCTGATACGGGAGAAACTGGATGTTAATGGTGAAATCTGCATTGAAAGAGCACACTGGGCAGTGGAGCCAAAGACTGGGCACAATGAACATCCCAGGTCAATAATAGTTCGCTTCCAAAGTTACAACATGAGGCAAAAGGTGCTTCAGGCTGCCTGGGCAAAGAAGGAGATTCGGGTGAACGACAGGGTATTTTTTGATGAAACATTCACAACCCAAGTGTTTATGGAGCATGCAAAATACAGACAAGTAAGAAAACAACTTCAGGAAAGAAAGATCAAGTCACATGTACTTTTTCCTGCAAGACTGACAATATTTGAGAAGGATGGAAAAATCAAGGTGTTTGACAACCCTCAGGCTGCGGCAGATGGTCTACGTCAGTATGGTGTTAACATGGAGATTCCAGCTGGGGAGCCGGACCTGAGTCCACGCTGCAGGCTGCAGGCTGGCAGATGCCCCGCTCCAGGAGCGGGGGAGTGCCAGCAAGTGAGCTGATGTCAGGCGTAAAGACACTGCTGGATTCTCTAGATGGCACGAAGGAGCAAGAGAAACTTTGGGTTTTCAAAGTTTATTGTCCAGACCAAGGAGTGTGAGACATACAATTATTTTGAAACAAACTAATGACCGAGCCACTCACTCAGACATCAAATCTTTTCAAGAGCTGACTACTATGAGTATAAAATGTGTGACTTTGAATATGATGTCGATCTGGAGAGTCATGAGTTTAATTTTATCAATGACACTTGTAAATACTATTCTGAGGATCAATTTAATGATGATGCTGAACTGAATAATACATTTTCGTTAATACATTTCAACTGTCGAAGTCTTTATGCAAACTTCACCAAGATCGATGATTATTTGAAAACATTAAAAAGTAAATTTAAGTTGATAGCCTTATCTGAGACGTGTCTGTGAATGTTCTCATTCATCCAGGTCATGGTTATCCAAAGGAATTTAATCAAAGTGCAACTGGACTTGGTATATTGGTCTCATTCTTATCTGAGACATGGTTAAATCAAGAGAAAGGTATTGATTTTCGTATTGAGGGTTATGAGTTACATCATATCAACAGAGTCAACAAGAGGGGAGGGGGTGTGGCCCGTACGTGTACAGTCAGTGACTTGAAATGCAGACCAGTTGAATACATAACAGATGATTTAATGGAATGCATAACTGGAAATTGAAATGGAAAGGATGAGAAATATCATTGTCACTTGTGTATACAGAACACCAGGGTCAAATGTAGAAATGTTTAAAGATAGTATGGAAGAATTAATGAATAGGCTAAATGAAAGTAAAACATTTGTAATCTGTGGGGATTTCAATATTGACCTTCTAAATGTATCTAAACATAAAACAACATCAGATTTTTTGGATGCATTATGTAGCAGAGGGCTATACCCTTTGATTACCAAGCCTAGTAGAATAACCTCGAGTTGTGCAACATTAACTGACAATATTTTTGTAAATATTATGGAGAATTATGTTAAAAGTGGCCTAATAATAAACAACACAAGTGACCATTTACCTGTATTTCTAACATATGATTGTCAAATAAAGAGAAATAAGGAGGAAAATTTCTATAGATACGTAAGAGTAAGAACCGATGAAGCAATAGACAAATTCAGGAATGACCTCTTTAAAAGAAGAGTGGAAAGGGGTGTATGTAGAAGAGGTAAATGCTTCACATGAGACATTTTTAAAGAGCTACTTATTGCTGTATGATTCACATTGTCAACATAATGACGGGCAAGTAGAAGTTGTCCGGAATGGGGGAAGTAAAGTGGTACAGTCTATGTTTCTAGGAGAGGGGAGTGAAAATGAAATTAGATCCATTGTAGCAAAATCCAAAAACAAGACATCAACTGACAGTGATGGGATTGACATGATTATAGTGAAAAAGACTATTGACCGCATAATCAAACCTCTAAGTTATATTTTTAATCTTTCTTTTCGCACAGGTATTTTTCCAGACAGAATGAAAACCCACATCCGCATTCCCACCTGCAGACATGGCCAATTGTGTCTGTAGGGATGCCCGATCAAGCCGGAGGCAACACAAGGATTCGAACAGGCGATCCGCGTGTTGGTAGGCAACGGAATAGACTGCTACGCTACTCCGACGCCCCCTATTTATTTTTAATTAATACTACTCACTGTGATGCCCTGTGATGGCCTGGCGGCCTGTCCTGGGTGTCTCCCCGCCTGCCACCCAGTGACTGCTGGGATAGGCTCCAGCATCCCCGCGACCCTGAGAGCAGGATAAGCAGTTAAGACAATGGATGGATGGATGGAGGAGAATGAAAATAGCAAAGGTTATTCCACTTTTGTAAAATGGGAGATAAACACAGCTTTACTAACTATAGACCAGTGTCTTTGCTTTCACAATTGTCCAGGGTGCTTGAAAAACTGTACAAAAATTAGGTGCTTTTCTTGAAAAGAACAAATTGCTGAGTGAGAGTCAGTATGGCTTTTGGATGAATCGATCTACATCTTTAGCAGTAATGAAAATAATGGAAGAGATTACAACAGCAATAGAATGTAAGAAATACACAATAGGTGTATTTATTGATTTTAAAAAAGCATGCGATACAATAGATCATAACATAATAATTGCTAAATTACATACATATGGTGTGGGAGGAGTAGTTTTAAATTGGCTAAGCAGTTATGTAGATAACAGAAAACAATTTGTACAGTTTGCTGGCAATACATCTGAGTTCATGAAGAGTGAATGTGGAGTCCCACAAGGCTCGCTGTTGAGGCTAAAACTTTTCATTTTATATAGCAATGATGTACAGTGGCTTGCAAAAGTATTCATACCCCTTGAACTTTTCCACATTTTGTCACGTTTCGACCACAAACATAATACATATATTTTATTGGAATTTTATGTGAAAGACCAACACAAAGTGGCACACAATTGTGAAGTACAAAGAAAATTATACATGATTTAAAAAAATTTTTTACAAATAAAAAACTGAAAAGTGCGGTGTGAAAAAGTATTCAGCCCCCCTGAGTCAATACTTTGTGGAACCGCCTTTTGCCGCAACTACAGCTACAAGTCTTTTGGGGTATGTCTCGACCAGCTTTGCACATCTAGAGACTAACATTTTTGCCCATTCTTCTTTTCAAAATAGCTCAAGCTCAGTCAGATTAGATGGAGAGCGTTTGTGAACGGCAGTTTTCAGATGTTGCCACAGATTCTCAATTGGATTTAGGTCTGGACTTTGACTGGGCCATTCTAACCATGAATATGTTTTGTTTTAAACCCGTCCATTGTAGCCCTGGCTTTATGTTTAGGGTCGTTGTCCTGCTGGAAGGTGAACCTCCGCCCCAGTCTCAAGTCTTTTGCAGACTCCAACAGGTTTTCTTCCAAGATTGCCCTGTATTTGGCTCCATCCATCTTCCCATCAACTCTGACCATCTTCCCTGTCCCTGCTGAAGAGAAGCACCCCCAGAGCATGATGCTGCCACCACCATGTTTGACAGTGGGGATGATGGTGTGTTCAGAGTGATGTGCAGTGTTAGTTTTCCGCCACACATAGCGTTTTGCATTTAGGCCAAAAAGTTCAATTTTGGTCTCATCTGACCAGAGCACCTTCTTCCACATGTTTGCTGTGTCCCCCACATGGCTTCTGGCAAACTGCAAACGGGTCTTCTTATGGTTTTCTTTTAACAATGGCTTTCTTCTTGCCACTCTTCCATAAAGGCCAGATTTGTGCAGTGCACGACCAATAGTTGTCCTGTGGACAGATTCCCCCACCTGAGCTGTGGATCTCTGCAGTTCGTCCAGAGTCACCACGGGCCTCTTGGCTGCATCTCTGATCAGTGCTCTCCTTGTTCGGCCTGTAAGTTTAGGTGGACGGCCGTGTCTTGGTAGGTTTGCAGTTGTGCCATACTCTTTCCATTTCCGGATGATGGATTGAACAGTGCTCCGTGAGATGTTCAAAGCTTGGGAAATCTTTTTATAGCCTAACCCTGCTTTAAACTTCTCCACAACTTTATCCCTGACCTGTCTGGTGTGTTCCTTGGACTTCATGATGCTGTTTGCTCCCCACTATTCTCTTAACAAACCTCTGAGGCCATCACAGAACAGCTGTATTTGTACTGAGATTAGATTACACACAGGTTGACTATTTAGTCATTAGGTCAACATTCGATCATTCAGCAATCATCAGGCATCTTCTGAAGGCAATTGGCTGCACTCGGAGAAAAGGGGGCTGAATACTTTTGCACACCGCACTTCTCATTTTTTTATTTGTACATTTTTTTTAAAATCATGTGTAATTTTCTTTGTACTTCACAGTTGTGTGCCACTTTGTGTTGGTCTTTCACATAAAATTCCAATAAAATATATTTATGTTTGTGGTCGTAACGTGACAAAATGTGGAAAAGCTCAAGGGGTATGAATACTTTTGCAAGCCACTGTATGTGAAGTGTCAAAGATACTGCAGTTTATTTTGTTTGCAGATGACACTCATTTTTTTTAGCTCAGGAGATGACATAAAAAGTTTAGCAGAAAGCATTGTAAATGAAATGGTCAAGCTGAAGAGATGGTTAGATGAAAATAAGTTATCATTAAATTTGAACAAAACTAAGTTTATGGTTTTGCTAAACAGAAAAAGGATGACATTTTTTTACTGTCTATAGATGGAGTTGACATTGAAGGAGTGTCTGAGTTTAGATTTTTGGGTGTAATAATGGATGACAAACTGACATGGAAAGCTCATGTAAAAACAAAGGTGTCTAAGAATATTTCTGTTTGAACAAAGCAAAGTATGTGTTAGCTGACAAGGTAATGCAAATTCTGTACTGTTCACTTATTTTGCCAAATTTTAGTTACTGTGTGGAAGTGTGGGGCAACACGTACATGAGTAGCATAAAGCCGTTGTTTATATTACAGAAAAGAGCAGCAAGAGTTATTCATAAAGTGGATCCAAGAGAACACGCCAACGGACTGGTTTTAAGTCAAGATTAATGGAACTTAAAGATTTAGTAGAGTTACAGAAATTGTTAGTTATGTACAGGGCAAAAAGCAGAGTATTACCAGAAGATTTGCAAACATTATTTGTTTTTAGTTCAGAGGACGAGGACCAGAGAAGGAAATTTAATTTTAAACATCAGTATGCACGTATTACTTTAAAGCAGATGTGTATTTCGGTATGTGGCGTGAAACTGTGGAATTCTTTAGACAACAATCTAAAGGGTTGTATAAATATATTTCAGTTCAAGAAAATGTATAAGGAAAGAATAATTAGACAATATGGAGTTGTCGGGTAATGGGTTTTCAGTTGATGGTGAAGTATTGTGTATGGCTTTGTGATTCCTTTTCATTTCTCATGTTGGTGTAAGTATTAGTTGCTGAGTAAGACCAGACCATCTATTCTGTTGGTTATTTAGGTTTGAGTAAGGGGCAGGTAAAATAAGATTTCCTTCTCCCTGCTTCTATTCAGTCACGGAGTGTGTAAATTGAGTTGTGTTTGACCATGAATTGCTTGTTTCTCTCTGGAGATGGGCATTACCATGAGTGGAATAAATAATAATGAAATGAAATGAACTTGCATCCATATTGAATTTTCATCACAAAGATAATTTTGCTGCCTTTACAGCTTGCATTGAATGTGCATGTGTTATCCTTCACCACAGCACTCTATTAGTAATTACACTATTATTACGATTAGTAGTAGTACCACTATTAGTAATTACTCTATTAGAAATACCAGTGATTTCATCTCAGAAAAGACAGTAACTGCAGTCACAGAATAAGAAG
Organism: Lampris incognitus; assembly: GCF_029633865.1. NCBI lineage: Eukaryota > Metazoa > Chordata > Actinopteri > Lampriformes > Lampridae > Lampris > Lampris incognitus. The sequence goes on along the minus strand of NC_079213.1, from coordinate 96,804,301 downwards.
TCAATCTACAGCTTATAACAGCCTATATGTCTGTTTATTTCTACCTATTTGTATCTGAACATAGTTTCAAATAGACTAGTAGCCTAATGCTGAGAAAAGATCTGGTGTCATTTGGCGAGGCTACCTCACGGTGCTAAATGTTTTGCTGATTCCCAGTAAGCATGTGGACATGTTTATAACGCATAGATAGCTATATTGGTGTTGTTGAAACAGATATCATACAAGTAAGTGTTAAATGTTTGTGATGTAAACCCTTCATGACAATGCAAAGATCTTCCTTTGGTATGATCATTTGCAGCTCCTGTTGAGCAGGGTTCATGGATATGAATATATGTAAATGTAAAGTGCGCCAAGATAAGGCCAAGAGAAGACAAAATGTCAAAAATTAACCTTTATGTGCCTTGCTAGCCATACCTACTGGAGTCACATGAGGTTGAGCTTCGTTGTTTTCCCCCTGTTTCCTCATCGTACCCTGCTGAGCGTGGTGATAATGATGGCTGGCCACAGGCACTGATGACAGCATCTGCTGAGTTGTCCACAGTGTTTACAAAGCCTCCTGTTCTCTGACAGGCCTGATCCTAGCATTATTACATGGAGGAAAAGAACAGATAAGGTGTGAAAAACTGGCTGGTATTTTAGCTGATTTATTGTTCCCCTGGACTGGGCAAGATTCCTATCAAAGCCAGGGCAGCAGGGAAAGGTCAAACATTCACAGGAACCACTGTGGCAGAACCCATTCTCAGAGCTGTCTCAGTTGATGTAAAACCTTTTTTTTTATGAGCAAGTCGTCGTTATTCAGGGAACAATTGGGTCTGATGGTTAATAATATGGTGATAGGACTGTATTTACGATGGAGATTATCAGTGTTGATTTCAGATAACCTTAGGCTCTCTTAAGATCCCATTTAAGTCTGTTTTCTTAACAAAGAGATAGTGCCTCAAACCTCACTTCCTATCACCCTGTTTTCTATTATTTCTAACATTTGCACTGCATTTTCATCCCTATCTCTTGGCCTTAGTCAAGCTGGTTAAGATGTTTAGTGCAGAATCAACATTCGTCTTATGAACCATGAGGATTAGGATACACACACTTTGTCAATGCAAAGAAAAATAATCCTTGTGTACATGCATGAGCTGACCATTATTGGTGGGGGTATTGATTCTCATGTTGACCAGCCTCACGGCTACTCTGTCCATTATCTGGTGTATTTTCAGGATGCTTGCTGAGGATCACCTTAAGGCGCTTGCTTCTTGCTTACATGCCTTGATGTACCATTGAAGGTCAGAAAAATTGCTTGAGACCAACTCCTCACACCTCTGGAATAACGAGGGAAGTCTGTGGTTGTAAAATTGAATCCCTTGGTGCTGCCTGTCGTAAGTAGTAAGCATGCTGTGACTGAAATTATGAAGACCCATAACAGGTGCTTTAGCATAGGGTATCAGTGTGATTGAAAAGATATCAATAAGTCTGTTCCTTTAGTATGTGCTATTTGAGGCAAGATAGGTGTTAAAGGCTCAATAAATTGTGTGTTGTGAGGTAGTGCTTAAAGCTGGACGACTCATAAATATATATATGTAAAATGTGAGTGATGAGTGAGTGAGTGATTTGTTAAAACACATCACAGACACATCGTTCCCTCGAGTCTCATCTTTAATGATGTTAGATTGAAAAAAAGCTTCAGACCCGTTTCTGTGTGGGTGGCAGCAAAGTTTGTAAAAGAGATTGCCTTTTCTCTGTCAAGAAGTTAGTGGTTTGTGGGACAAGCCAACATGCAGAAATGTTGATAATTGCTGAGATCTGAGAATAGTGCTGAGATGCTGGAATATATATGATGCAGAGAACTTTTCTTGTGCCATCAGAAAACAAGCATGGCGAGTCTGGGAAAAGGCAAGAGAGCCCAGGTCTGAACATTGAATGAACACTCAAGGTAGACTTCACTAACCATCTTAATGGACAGGAAGTTAAGCACATTGTGATGCTCTGGGAGAGCAAGTTGAATTCCATCATGGACTTTTGAAAATATTGGCATTCAATTCACTATTGGATAACCACAAGAGGCGGCGCAGTGGGTAGCATGGTCACCTCACAGCAAGAGGGTTCTGGGTTCGAATGCCGGGGTGGTCCACCCTTGGGGCTCATCCCAGGTCGTCCTCTGTGTGGAGTTTGCATGTTCTCCCCGTGTCTACATGGGTTTCCTCCGGGTGCTCCGGTTTCCTCCCACAGTCCAAGTCATGTAGGTCAACTGATGTCTCGTTCCCCCTCCTCAGCTCTCCGCCCCCCAGCACACAGCCATCTTGTTCAGCTTCAGCACCGTCGCTGTGTGGACAGCTGCTGAGAGTGACATCAGGGCGGGGATGAAGGAGGCAGCGTTGGATGCTAACGACACCTCTCAGCCAATAACTTAACCCCATCTCCACCGTCAAACCCCTGACTGTTTATCACAGAGCCTTCGATTCAAAGCACAATATAGTACTCGAAAAATTAGTGGAAGGGGGGGTGGCACTATTGCGTTGATCCCAGGGAATGGACAAATTAAATAAAATGCAATTGGGATAAACACTACCCAAATTCGGCGGCACGGTGGCGCAGTGGTTAGTTAGCATAGTCGCCTCACACCAAGAAGGTCCTCCCACAGTCCAAAGACATGTAGGTCAGGTGAATCGGCCATACTAAAATTGTCCCTAGGTGTGAATATGTCGCCCCTGAGCTGTACTAGCGGCCTGTCCAGGGTGTCTCCCCGTCTGCCACTCAATAACTGCTGGGATAGGCTCCAGCATCCCCGCGACCCTGAGAGCAGGATAAGAGGTTCGGATAATGGATGGATGGATATAAGCAGAAGAGATGGAGACGCATTTAGATTGGGTGACTGAAAATACCCTGCATCTTTCCAAAAGTGTAAATAATCGTTGGAAATGAAAACAGCTCCATTGGAGGGGAAAGTACTGCAGTGCATGATTCATTTGTAATGACCCCGAAAAATTGAGCTGTTGCTGAAAAACCCACTCAAATTGATTTGATTTACCTATATATAGAAGCTGTGTTAAACAAGAGACTGAAATATGGAGCTTTAATCATGAATTTGATCAGATGGGGATTATAAATTACATTACATTACATTACATTACAGTCATTTAGCCGACGTTTTTATCTAAAGTGACTTACAATAAGTGTATTTAACGTAGGAAATCAGGAGAACTACTAGTCATCAGAGGTCATAGGTTAAGTGCATCTTCTCTCTAAACAAGCATCTAAGAGCAAAACCAGTGTTAAAGTAAAAGTGCAAGAAAGAGATTTTTTCTTAAATGAGTGAATACAATAAGTGAAACGTATTTTATATGTGGGCGAATAGCAAGAAGTAAAAAGGGAATTTTCTACAGAGGAAGAAAGAAAGAAACAAACAAACAAAACGTAGACAAAAGAAGAGTAGACAGGCAGAGAGAAACTGGTTTGTACATCAGTGTAAGTTTGTGTGCACAATTTGCAATTAGTACATTTGGGAGTTTAGAGCATTGACTGTGGCCTCGTTTGATCCCCCCCCCCTTTTCTCCCCAATTGTACCTGGCCAATTACCCCACTCTTCTGAGTCGTCCCGGTCACTGCTCCCACCCCCTCTGCTGATCCGGGGAGGGCTGCAGACTACCACATGCCTCCTCTGGTACATGTGGAGTCGCCAGCCGCTTCTTTTCATGTGACAGTGAGGAGTTTCACCAGGGGGACGTAGCATGTGGGAGGATCACGCTATTCCCCCCAGTTCCCCCTCCCCCCTGAACAGGCGCCCTGACCGACCAGAGGAGGTGCTAGTGCAGCGACCAAGACACATACCCATATCCGGCTTCCCTCCCGCAGACACGGCCAACTGTGTGTAGAGATGCCTGACCAAGTCAGAGGTAACACGGGGATTCGAACCAAATATCCCTGTGTTGGTAGGCAATGGAATAGACCGCTATGCTATCCGGATGCCTGCCTCATTTGATTTTAAGCAATGTACAACCCTTCTGGTTTTCCCATAAACTCTGCTCTCTAATCTTTTACTAATGAGTGTCTCTTGCATGTGATAGCCTAATCGCTTAGCTCTCATATAAGCAAATGTTCACCACCCTGCATGTACAGATAATTCATTAGGCTATCAGTGGAATCTGTCACTTTAGGAGCTTTTGTTTGAAGCTGTGTGGCATTAAAATGCTTTGTACTGCACATACTAGTAGGTGATCACATCTATGATTGTAAAAGTCAGCACTACTTCTGCTGTGTCCATGCATGCGTCTTGCTAATGAGACATAATCAAATATGCTAGAGGCGTAAGTGTCACCAGGCTGTCATTAAGCCTCAGAGAAAGGTCAAAGCCAGGGGTGTCATGCAACCTTCTACTTGTACTTCCTGTCCCAGGGTTACCCTGAATGAGCATTGATCAAGCAGCCGACTGTGAGTGGGAATTGAGGGGTAGTGCTCAGGGCACTAGTACCTGACCTTAGATGATGCCTAAAAACTTATTGCATGCCCTCCATGGCACTACATGTTTGTCTATTTGTGAGATTAGTTACTCAAATAATACCTCTTAAGATGTGTTTATGTACACACATGCAAAGTCCTGTGAAGGCAAATCGTTAAAAGGAGTGCACTGAATTGAAGAGTCTCTGGCCTCAAATTCAAGCACACATCAGACAGAGTGAGAAAAGAAGATGGAAAGGGTTTATGCACTAGTGCCCCTTCCTTGGCACTTCAGATGATCCTCACTAGGTGTCCCAAGAGCTCTGATGTAAGTGCACTGGGAGAGTAAAGGAGAGAGACAGTTTTTTGAGTTACTGTCAATACAAATGAGATGAAAAAGATAATAGAATATAACACCTAGATTATTAAGTGAGAGCGTAAAGTCTCCTACCCTGGCCTGAGGTTGCCTGGCAGTTTTCCATTTGCTACATACTAACGAAGAAGCAGATCTCTTTTATCGATTGGCAGTTTAGATAGATAGATAGATAGATAGATAGATAGATAGATAGATAGATAGATAGATAGATAGATAGATAGATTAATGTCTGACATTGTGTTGTTTTAAATTAAAGGTAATGACCACATCATCTTAAAATGTAATTGATCCAAAAATTGATAAAATAATAACAATGATAATAATAATAATAACGATAACGATAACAATAATAAATAAAAAAAGTCGCAGTTACTTGAAGAACTTTGTTACATGTCTTCCATAGACACCAATGTAAGTACTCTTGCTGTTGGCATGGAGATCACTCTATTGGCACATTTAGGCCTATTAGACTCATCCCTTTTAAAGGTGGTAACATTATAGAAATCGCAAATTGTTTGAAATGATTACAGCTCATCCAGTTCATTTGCATTCATGTTTGCAGCAAATTAGTACTTTTTTGATGTTAGCATAACAATGTATACATCTCATAGCTTCCAAAACACGTGATCCACATGAGCTTTAACCCAGTGAATCAAAAAGTAAAGATCAAATTGGAAACTGCCATTATTCATTTAGGGGTCTAATGAGACCCTTAAAATGAATGTACTTCTATCCTTATCCTTATAGTATGGATTCTTCCTTTCAGAATATCTCAGAAGCTTTTCAAAAATAAGAACAAACTTTCATCTAATCTTAAATTGAGCTTTAAAACACCTAGCGGTAAATTTCGAATTTAGTTTAAGTCATACAAACATGGTGGATTAAACACACCAAATGCTTATTGTACCCGGTGGGGGGGATCACGCTATTCCCCCCAGTCACCCCTGAACAGGTGCCCCGACCGACTACAGGAGACACTAGGGCAGCAATTAGGACACATACCCACATCTGGCTTCCCACCCGCAGACACGGCCAATTGTGTCTGCAGGGACGCCCGACCAAGCCGGAGCGATCCCCGTGTTGATAGGCAACGGAATAGACCACCACGCTACCCGGACACCCCTTATTGGCCCTTTTAAGCACATCAAAGTAGGTTTTAGAAAACCTGGCTCACTGAAATTAGGTAGAAATGGCCATCAGGGTTGCATTTAGAAAAAAGTGTCTTTCAGAGTGAATCAGTTTATTATATATCGTTTTACATAGTCTGCACAATCTGAATAAGACTAACACACTTCTGTATAAGACACCTCCTTTTTAAAAGTAGAGCAAGAATAACTAACAACCCAGAAAGCATTTTTAGATCATCAACATTATGGTATAATCCCATTATTTCATAGAACAAGAAATATACTATTTCAATATTATCGTAAAGGTCAGATTCACTATTTTTTAATCTTCCTCAAAATTAAAACGTTGCCAAGTGTCTTTTGCCATAAACTTTGCTGATTCCTTCAGAACTGAGAAACTTTTCCAATTTGCTGAATCTTCTCACAAGGCCACAACATAGTCCATCAGGAGAATCATTTATAGCCCTTTTCACACACAAAACCCCTGTGTGATATAGGCTACTGAATACGGGTTCAGCTCAGCCTGTGTTTGATGTATACAAACCAGACTATGGTCACAGGTAAATGCCATGTCTTTGCCATTCACACAAGATCCGAGTCTACAACTCAAACTCCATTCACGTCACTGCTGAACAGGCTGTTTTGTTCCAATGTCATTAAAAGTGTAAAAGTATTTCAATGCTTTTGTGTACAGTAAAGATTCAACACAGCAAACGGTACAGACGGTCATGTTTGGTCAGGAAGTCCTTTATAGGATATATTTTCAGTCACCTTATGAAAACTTTGTGCAGCAACATGCTAGCTCATCTGAACTTTTGTATTAAGCAACGTTTCCGTCAGGCTAGTGCACCTTCGATCGTAGCCCGTTGAGGTTCCATGATCAAAACCCATGTGGAGTAAACTGTTAACCTTTCATACCAAAGCCCAGCAGTGTTGGACCCATGTAAAACCCAGGTTATGACCAAGGTGATGAACTCAGGTTGGGTGGCCCGGCCCCGTATTGACCCATTCACACCAACAGCAAACACAGGTTTGTTCCCAGGCCATTGCTATGGTGTGAAAGGCATATAAGCCTTCAAGAAAGATAGGAAGCTAACAGTAAAGTCAAACGAGACTAGTCATCCTGCGTAAATGACCACATAGGTCGATTTTTCAAGCCCAATGAAAACGTTTTTGGCTGAGGCTCGAGAGCCCCTTGTGATTGCAGAAGGAAGTGGTCATTGTTCAAGAGACACTTTTCTCTGGGAAACGTGATTGGATGAGGATAGTCTAAATAGCCCCAGCTATAACTTAGCACATAAAATGTGCCAGTTTATTAGTGACTGTAGAGGAAAAGAAGATGAAACAGAGAATTTGGGAAAGAGACTTAGAAACAAAAGTAAACGAGGAAATGTGGTCTCATGTTAACACTAGCATAAAGTGATTTCCCCACTGAATATCAGTACAATTTGAGGTAAATAACAGAATGTTTTATACACCAAATAGTTTATTTAGATTCAAATTTGCTCCTGTTTTAAATGCAAAAGATGTTGTCAAATACGCTAGATACACATTTATACCATATGCTGTGCAATGTCCCAAATTAAAATCTTTATGGGAACAATTAAAATTATTCCTAAATGAGATTGTCCAGTCAGACTTGAAGTTAGACAAGATGTTAGTCATGTAATGACCTACCTATCAATTCGATATCAAGCATAACAGATGGATATTGCACAATGTGGACCCTCAGATAAGTCAATATAGCAACTCTAAACATAAGCTAAGGACAGGCCCAGTCAAGCACTGCACAGAGATAATTCTTTTGTGTTCTTCCATGTTATCAGACGTTGAAAAGGTGCTTTTTTTATAACTGTTGTGCAGGTTATTAGAAAGCTACAAGAGACACAGACTTGTTGCTCCTGTTTCTGCGTACTTGGAAGAAAAGATGAGCTGTAATCAGTTCTAACAATCTGAGTTCTGTACCACCTTTCAAATGGACAAGCCATCTGTGTTAGGAGAAAGTAGTTTGTACTCCTACCTAATTAGTGCTATTGGGACCAGTTCCATTAGAATGCTGACATTTGTTTTGCAGAAAGTATCCCCCCCTTTTTCCCCCCAATTGTATCCGGCCAATTACCACTCTTTCTGAGCCGTCCCGGTCACTGCTGCACCTCATCTGCCGATCCAGGGAAGGCTGCAGACTACCACGTCTCCTGAGATACATGTGGAGTCACCAGCCGCTTCTTTTCACCTGACAGTGAGGGAGTTTTGCCAGGACGATGTAACACGTGGGAGGATCACACTATTCCCCCACAGTCCCACCCCCCACCCCGAACAGGCGCCCCGACCGACCAGAGGAGGCGCTAGTGCAGCGACCAGGACACATACCCACATCCGGCTTCTCACCCGCAGACACGGCCAATTGTTTCTGAAGGGATACCCGACCAAGCTGGAGGTAACACAGGGATTAGCGATCCCTGTGTTGGTTGGCAATGGAATAGACCGCCACTTCACCTGGACGTCCTGCCGAATGATATTTGACATAGTTCCATGAGAAACTGATATTTTTTTCATCAAGTGATATCTCTTCAATCAGCTCATTAATGTCAATTCTTTGGCAGATTTTAGGTTCATGATTCATGAAAGCTTCATAATGCATTACAATCTATTACATGTTTGAGTTTGAGTCCATGTGACATGACTGATGGTGGATAAATGTCTGAGTCGAAGCACATAAATAGCATTTACATAGACAACGTGTAGAGTACTTCAATTGATAGCTCAGTTGAGTTTTTTTTTATCTGTTTACTAGGTTTTGCAGTTTATTCAACATGACACAGACAGTTTTTCTTCTCTTTTGGACCCTCCCCCCCCTTTTTCTCCCTAATTGCACTTGGCCAATTACTCCACTCTTCTGAGCCATCCCGGTCGCTGCTCCAGTTTAGTGACTGGCTGAATTCAGTGTTTGGTTATGAAAATGTTTGTCATTAATTTCTCTGGCTGTAATGACCAACTGAATAACTTAAATATATTCAAAGAAAAAAAAAAAAAACAACAATCGGGCACTTCAGCTGTGTGATATCTACAGTCAAAATCTCATCCTGACGTCAATTAAGACTAGATTCTCAATATCACCCCTGTCAGTCTATATGACGTGACTTATGGCCCTGAATTTCAGAGCTTTGAGCAAATTTTGGATTTGATTATGATTTGCAAAAATCCTATTTGTGAGCGGCCACATCAGACATTTCAGTGCAGTATCTTCACTTTGTACAAAGGTTTTCCTCTACGTTTGATCCTGCTTATGCCATCTAGTATGCACGTAAAGGAGGCAGTCTACTGGATCAATACAATTCAGTCTCACCTTGCAGTGCAAACCCTTTGTAAAAAACTTAATATATGACACATCTGAATCCATCACAACACAATACCAATCCCCACAATAGCACCTGATCTTGACTGCAAATGAATGGATGTTAATGAAAAACAAAATTTATCAAATGTCCTACCTCACTTGGTCAACTGTGTTGTGTGTTCCCTGTGCAGATCAACTTGTCTCATTAGCCATTCTGAGCATGATGGTGCACATCAGAATCAGTGGATGTGTTCCCTAACTTCTGCTGGGCAAGCCAACAGATCGGTTCAGTGCTAGCCATATTCAAAAAACAAATGTTTGCTGTATCGTTCGGGGGCAACAAGCTCACAATAAAAATTCAGCATGCATGAATGAAAAATATAAGCGTGGGTAGCAATAATTTACTGCCATTTAAAGAAAAAAACATTGGTAACAGTTTCTGTGAAGCCCATGTTTAAAAACCGCTATGACCATACCTATATGTACTATAGTTATAGAGTACATATTAGGTATGGACATATTATGTTATGACTATCTGTAAGGCCACATAGTGATTTGGTAAACATTGAGAATCCACTCTATAAGGCTTTTAAATTTCAGATTATAGAAATGTATTAACAAATGTTATACAGTGCAACACCCTACCTTTTAAAAAAATCTGACTTATAAATGTATAACACATAATGTATGTGGTATTATGACCACATAATTTTCATGTATCACTGTTCATGTGGTTTGGGAGGTTTTAAGTAAAGTTATCAATTTTATTGTGTGCCAATATGTATTGACAACCCTAAAGAGCAATTTACAATCCAAATGAGTTTGGAAATTCAAGGACAAGGTTCACACAAGGAACCAATTCTTTGAAATCAAAAGTACATGAATATGAAGTATTTCTTAGGCATAATTTAACATGGCAAGACAGCAGGCTGCTAACACATCACTGTCTGCAGTTTCAGCTGGGACTGGGGGAACAGCAAAATGCTGCACAGACTGCAAAGCTTCTAGGGCAACATGATAAAATAGACAATTAGTGTGATGAGTTCAAGAGCAACTTTACTTCTGTTTAAATGCAAAACTCAACTGAGCAAGGCTTCTGGTTTTGACATAACCAAGTGAGGACGTGTTCCGAAGCTTCTCCACTGAACTTTTATAGATCCTCTATAGATACAGCAACTGAGTTTTCAAAACAGTACACACTGGTAATGTAAACGACTACTAATTCTTTTTTTAGGGGGGGGGTTCCCCCCTTTTTCTCTCCCATTGTACTTGGCCAATTACCCCACTCTTTCGAGCCATCCCGGTCACTGCTCCACCGCCTCTGCCGATCCGGGGAGGGCTGCAGACTACCACATGCCCCCTCTGATACGTGTGGAGTCGCCAGTCGCTTCTTTTCACCGGACAGTGAGGAGTTTCGCCGGTAGTAGTGCGTGGGAGGATCACGCTATTCCCTCCTAGTCCCCACCCCCCGCCCCCGAACAGGCACCCCGACTGACCAGAGGAGGCGCTAGTGCAGCGACCAGGACACATACCCACATCCGGCTTCCCACCTGCAGACATGGCCAATTGTGTAGGGACACCTGACCAAGCTGGATGTAACATGGGGATTCAAACCGGCGATCCCCGTGTTGGTAGGCAACAGAATAGACCACCACGCCACCCAGACGCTCCTATGACAGACAATCTTACATATGTATCCCCTCCCTCCCTCCCGTCCCCACAGCAGAAATAATCATAGAAGAAGAAAAAAGGAGGGGGGCATTGGCATTAAGAGACTTTCAAATACAAAGTTATAAAGAATATGTTTTGATTATGAGCAAAATCCGATATGCCTGCAAGCTTCCCAATAGATCAGTGTTTCTGAAGGCTCAAGTAATTTCCCCCATTGGACTGCAATGAGAAGTTTTAAGTTCCCAAAACTGTTGCAATTAATTCTGTTTTTGTCTATATGATTCTAAATGAGGCATGGTGGCACAGTGGTTATTGCAGTTGCCTCGCAGAAAGAAGGTCCTGGGTTCATACTCTGGGGTAGTCTAACCTCGGGGGGTCATCCCGGGTTGTCCTCTGTGTGGAGTTTGAATGTTCTCCCCGTGTCTGCATGGGTTTCTTCCGGGTGCTCCGATTTCCTCCCACAGTCCAAAGACATGTAAACAGTAAAATCCTGAGTGTTAATTTAACTTCCTGAGTGTTAATTTAACTCTGAGAGTGTACAAATGGACCCGAAAGGATCACTCAGTTTTTTACTGTGTAGGTCAGATGAATCGGCTGTACTAAATTGTCCCTAGGTGTGAATGTGTGTGTGTGTTGGCCCTGCAATGGCCTGGCGGCCTGTCCAGGGTGTCTCCCCACCTGCCACCCAATGACTGCTGGGATAGGCTCCAGCATCCCACGACCTGAATTTGGATAAGTGGCTTGGATAATGGATGGAAAGCAGGTAACGGTAAATTTCAGAAAAGAAAAACAAAAATATACATAGCTGCAAGCAGCAATGCATAAAATGCCTGTGTTGCATGACGCTCAGATTGCATAATCAGATCAAGGACGAGATAGGCATTGAGTAAAGATAACATGTACAACGTTTCAGTGCCATCAGGCAAAACCTGAATTTGATAGCAGTTGAGGTTGTTATGCCGCTGGAAGGATCTGAACCCCAGTCACCATGAGGTAGTGGGTCGCAATTAAAGGTAGGTGCATATATTGTTGAGGAACAAGGCCACACATGAACGTCAAGTTTTGGCAAAATAAGGCATACAATCCTTTGTTAAACCCCGGGTCATGCCATTACAATAACTGTAGGGTTCCTGCAGTCCGTGCATCGACCCCTAAGAAAAAAAGAAAAAAGCGCTGTGTGTGTGTGTGTGTGTGTGTGTGTGTGTGTGTAAAACATTTTAGCTAACATTCTGTGGCTTTAGTTATCTTCATCCTCTGGAACAATTCAATTGTTAAGGTCTTTGCATAGTCCAGAAAAGGTGACCACGTTTTTTCAAAGTTTCTCAGTGAACCTTTCAGGGAAAATCTAATCTTCTCTAGCTTGATGCAATGTAATGCAATGTAATACAGCCTTGATCCATCTATTGTGGGTGGGTGATGATACATGTTTTCATTTAAGAAGTTTGAGACGTAGACCGGGGGGGGGGTGCCAAACAGGGCCATAAGAAGATTGGTGTTTACACGTCAAAAAAATAACCCGTTAGTGTTTTACAGCAGAGAAAATGATCTTTTTTCAATCTGAAATTTGATGACTCAACCCCAACATTAGAAAAAGTGAAACATTGTTTTTGTTCATATTTCCATGAAAGCTGTACATCACTAGGGTACTAAGATCGTCTTAGGGTCATGTTTGACCCTAAACCAAAAACTACTTTCTCCAAATTTATGCTACTTTCTTAGGCTATACAAGTTCTATCTCTTGCTAAAAAGTTAATTTTTACACCTATGCAGTACCTTAAGCAATAATAATAATAATAAATATATAAATATATATTTATTATTAAACCAGAGTTTAAAGGTAACTAAACTGAGCGCAGTGTGAGAGGTAAAAAGAGGCAGGTTCATCGTGTAGAGCAGGGGTCGGGAACCTTTTTGACTGGGAGAGCCATAAAAGCCAAATATTTCTAAATATATTTCATTGAGAGCCATATAGTATTTTTAACGTATAATAAATTAAATATGTCTTACTTTTAATGCGACTTCTGGTGCTGCATGGTTTTGCTGATGGCCTTGTAGTCTGGTTCATACGTGGTGAGGTTGAGCTTCATGCAGGCGTTGAGGCTTCCATCAGTTAAACGTGAGCGTAGGTTGGTCTTAATGTTCCTCATATGCGAGAATGACTGCTCACATGCATATGTAGAGCCAAACATGGTCAATACGGCAATACTCACACGCTGCATTGTGTGGTATGTCACAGGAAGCTCGTTCCAAGTTTTAAGAATCAGCTGGTCTTCAGGTTGAAGATTTTTAATTTCTGTCCACTTGTGTTCCCTCGCCAGCTCTGCTCGCTGTCGCGCAAGACTTTCCAACTCTCCATTAAGTGACTTGAACTTACTCATCCACATGTCTGATGCCTTCAGGTCAGCAACTTCCAGCTCAAAGTCTCCGATAGAGACCCCGGGGATGCATGTCAGGTCGATTTTGTCCACTGCACACTCATGTGGATGAGTGATGAACTTGAAAAGACCAGTGCGCGCACGAAATTCTCCAAAACGTGCTTTGAATGACTGCAGGAGATTGAACGTAAAGCCAGCTAGCTGCTGGAGATCCAGATGTTGAGTGGAGTCACTTGCTAAGCATGCATCTCTAAATTGTTGCAGTCTTTCAAAGTGCAGAAGACGACCTGTTTCAATGTCCCTGAGAAAGACTTCCAGCTTGCTTTCAAATGCAAACACTGCTTGTTGAAGGGATGAGATTGTATTTCCAATACCTTGCATTTTCACATTGAGCTGGTTCAGATGGCCAGTTATGTCCACGAGATAGTGAAACTGCAGGAGCCAGTCAGTGTTGTCTAGCTCAGGATGCTTGACGCCTTTCATTTCAAGAAAAGTCCGGATTTCACTCAGGCAAGCTGCAAAACGGCTGAGCACCTTCCCCCTTGACAACCAACGCACGTTGCTGTGTAAAAGCAGACCGGGATAATGATTCCCAACTTCTTCTAACAGAGCTTTAAACTGGCGATCATTTAAAGCTCGGGCAACAATAAAGTTGACCACTCGAATGACCAGCGACATCACCTCACCTAGCTCCTGGCCACACGTCTGAGCGCAAAGCGCCTCCTGGTGCAGGATGCAATGAAAACTTAGGATGGCTCTCTTTTCATGTTCACGGAGAAGCGCTACAAATCCTTTGTTCTTCCCCAACATACAGGGTGCACCATCAGTACAGACAGAAATAAGTTTATCCATCGGTAGTTTTTTTTCTTTAGCAAACTCCATGAAAGACATGAATAAATCCTCTCCTCTTGTTGTCCCTTTCATTGGCAAAACAGCCAAGCTTTCCTCACGCAGTGTGTCACCTGCAGCATACCTGGCAATGATACTGCACTGAGAAAGATGGCTAACGTCTGTTGACTCATCTAACGCGAGAGAAAAGTATGTCCCGGCGTTTATGTCCTTAATTTGTGTTTCCTCGACTTGATTTGCCATCATGATGCTACGATCGTGCACAGTTCTTGCTGACAGGGCCATGTCTTTTATTCGTTTGATTATCTTGTCTTTATTTGGGAAGTCATCAAACAGTTCATTGGCCACATCAAGCATGAATGTTTTGGCATACTCGCCATCTGTGAATGACTTTCCATTCCTTACTATTGCCAAAGCCCCCGCAAAGCTAGCGGAATTCCCGTCCCCTTGCTTGGTCCACACACGTAGTTGCTGCTGACTCGTCTGCACTCTCCGCTGTAGCTCCTCGCATGCCCTTTTCCTGCTGTCTGTCCCCCGCTGGAGATTTCGACGCAAATGAAGCATGGTGCGTATCGAAGTGCCGCTTTATATTTGACCGTTTCATCGATGCAATTTTATCATTGCATATTAGACATACCGCAGATCCTGCTCTCTCCACAAATGCAAATTCCTCTGTCCACGCAGCCTGGAATGCACGGTAATCATCGTCTTTTTTTCTTTTCGCCATCTTTTCCGTTACAAGGGTTGAAGCGGATAAACTAGTTGGCTATCTGATAAAATTGATTTCTTCACCTTTACAATGACCCGGACATGCTCGCGAGCCATTGGTTCCCGACCCGACCCACGGGTGACCCGTGACCCGTGAAATTTATCTTCAAAACTAATTTCTGTTTACTTTAAAATGACACAGTATTATTAAGAAATATCACAAGTATTTTAAAATCAGTTCCAAACTGATTTTTTTGAAAAAAAAATAATTTTCAACTCAAAATTGTCTGGGAGCCATATGCCGTCACCGGAAGAGCCATATATGGCTCGCGAGCCATAGGTTCCCGACCGCTGGTGTAGAGGCAAGTGAGAATGGAAGTGGAAGTGAGGATCCACTGATGACGAACTGGGACTGAACTCGCTGTCTCATAAAGGGAAATATACTTGTGTCTCTGTGCTGCCTACAGTAAATGGAAAGAAAATGGAGATGGAACTGGACACAGGGGCAGTTGTGGCTTTGATTTCATGGGGACAGTACGAAAGCACTCTGAGACCTGTGCCCCTGCAGCCCATGGATATTGTGCAGAAAACATACACTGGAAAACCTCTCGCACCAGAAAGGGTCATTAAAGTGCAAGTAAGGTTAAATAATCAGACTGCTGATTTACCCCTGTATGTAGTGAAAGTAGACGCACCCCCACTGTTTGGTAGAGCGTGGCTGAGAGCCATTAGGCTGAACTGGAGGGACCTAAAGACCGTGTATGAAGTAGATAAGAGAGATAAAGACAGCTTAGGGAGCGTGCTAAAGAGGCATTCCGCTGTTTTCTCCAAGAAGCTAGGCACAATGAACGGGATTAAAGCCAGAGTGACTCTTAAACCTGATAGTGTACCCAAGTTCTGCCTGTCGCGTAATGTGCCTTATGCCCTTCGACCTAAAGTGGAGGCCGAACCGACACGCCTTACTGAGCTCGGTGTGATCTCGTCAGTGGAGCACAGTGACTGGACCACACCCGATGTGCCTGTCAGCAAGAAGGATGGCACAGTGAGACTCTGTGGGGATTTCAAGGTCACCATCAACCAAGCTCTCTGTGTGGACAGGTATCCAATTCCACATATTGAGGACCTTTTTGCTCCCCTAGCTGGAGGTCAACGCTTCAGTAAGCTAGACTTGTCAAATGCTTACCTGCAGATGGAAGTAAAGAGAGAAGTGAATGAACAAGCCACATGCGTCTGTGTAGCTCTGTGAGTGTGTGTGAAATTTTTTGCACATACACATTTAGTGAGCAACATAATATAAATTGGCATAACATAATATAACAACATAATATAAATCAAAATATAAGCTGAGTTACCTTTAAGCTCTGGTGAATAAATAAAGACCTTGAAATTGAGATTGAACGAATGTGGGGAAAGAAAACCACAACAATACCAGTAGGAGCCCTGGGACTTGTAAAAAAAGGGATAGAGAAATACACCCAACGGATCCCGGGTAACATCAAAATACAAGAACTACAGAAGATCGCACTACTTGGAACATCTCATATCCTAAGAAAGGCACTATCCATCAAATAGACTTCTACCTCATTCTAACCCTAGGCCCAAGGAATGGGCCCAGTTATTATGTTGTATTATGGCATGAAGTTAAAGGAAATTTGTATAATGATGATAATAATAATAATAATAATAATAAACCTCTACTTTAGTAAAGAAAACAAGTATGACAGGGGTGTTGTAATAAAAACGTGCGGTGTCCACTGATTAAATGCAGTCTTTCTGAAGAGGGAAAACCCGGATAGTCACACATTTTGTGATGAATGACAGGTTGTTTATTCGTGCGAAATAGATTTGGGGTTTAAAATTAGATTAAGTTGCTTTAATTTAGAGGTTTAATGAAGGTGAGTCATAGATGACCCTTAAGTCAAGGGCAGTATACAGAATGTGTGGACAACACAAGGGCTAACGTTAGTATAATGAATCACATGAAGTTGAAGCAGATCATCTGGACATAACATTTATTTAGAGAACCTTTTCACACTCATCTAAGTGACCTCTTAAGTCTCAGCTGACTGCAGGTATCCCCCCCCCTTATAAACAATACAGTGGAACAACAACTGACAACAATGCATAGTATAATGAATGCGATGTAAAATGTTACATTGTGTAAGACTGTGTCTGGCACATCATAATGAGCAGGTGTGAACTAGCCCCAGCACAGCCTCCCACATCCCGTCAATCAGCTCCACCTCCAAATCTTGCCCCCAAGCAGCTTTAAGATTATTAAGAGTTTCGGGCTTAAAGGAATCTCTTTCCATATATATAGTTGAAATAAGGCTCTTTTACATTAGGGTTCAAAGAGAAAATAGAATTAATTTCAGAATGAGCAGGATGGTTTGTAAATTCTGGAATCACTTTTGTAAGAAATGTCTTATCTGGAAATAGCGAAATAGATGAGAACCAGACAAATCAAATCTCCCAGACAAGTCTGAATGAGAAAGTCCCTTTGCTATACAGATCAACAGCTCCGATTCCCTTGTCAAACCAGCCTATCCGTAACTACATTTTCTGAGGTTTCTGGGTCAGCTGTTTTGTTTGCATGGTCAGTCACTGTTGTCTGTAGTGAAGTCATCGTGGAATGAAGTTCTTCAACCATTTCTTCATGCATTGTTAGAGCTGTTGCGCAGAATTCTGCCATAATCTCTGCCTGTAGCACTTTCACCTCAGTGCGGATGGTGGTAATCATGTCATCCACGGTGCTTTGCACCGCTATTTCACCTGTTGTTTGGCTAGCTAGTCGAGAGTTAATTCATTTATTCATTCATTCATCTTCAGCTGCTTCTCTGGGGTTGGTTCGCGGTGGCAGCAAGCTAAGTAGGGCACTCCAGACGTCCCTCTCCCCAGCAACGCCTTCCAGCTCCTCCTGGGGAATCCCAAGGCGTTCCAAGGCCAGATTGGACATGTAGTTCCTCCAGCGAGTTTTGGGTCTACCCTGGGGTCTCCTCCCAGTTGGCCGTGACTGGTAAACCTCCAATAGAAGGCGCCCAGGAGGCATCCTAATCAGGTGCCCAAACTGCCTCAACCGGCTCCTTTGACATGAAAGAGCAGTGGCTCTAATCCAAGCTCCCTCCGGATGTCCGAGTTATCAAACAGATTTGTTGAATTGCTGCTGCTTGTTCTTTCCGGTCATCATGAAATAGTAGCTGTCGGCATCTGGATAGCGTAGCGGTCTATTCCGTTGCCTACCAACATGGGGATCTCCAGTTCGAGTCCCTGTGTTACCTCCGGTTTTGTCGGGCATCCGCATGCGGGTATGTGTCCTGGTTGCTGCACCAGCGCCTCCTCTGGTTGCTCGGGGTGCCTTTCCGGGGGGGGGGGGATAGCGTGATCCTCCCATGCGCTACGTCACTACTTGCAAAACTTCTCATTGTCCGGTGAAAAGAAGCGACTGGCGACTCCACACGTATCAGAGGGGGCATGTGGTAGTCTGCAGCCCTCCCCCGATCGGCAGAGGCAGTGGAGCAGTGACCGGGATGGCTCGAAAGAGTGGGGTAATTGGCCAAGTACAATGGGAGAGAAAAAGGGGGGAACCCCCCCTAAAAAAAGAATTAGTAGTCGTTTACATTACCAGTGTGTACTGTTTTGAAAACTCAGTTGCTGTATCTATAGAGGATCTATAAAAGTTTAGTGGAGAAGCTTTGGAGCGCGTCCTCACTCGGTTACGTCAAAACCAGAAGCCTCGCACAGTTGAGTTTTGCATTTGAACAGAAGTAAAGTTGTGCTTGAACTCATCACACTACATTTTATCATGTTGCCCTAGAAGCTTTTCAGTCTGTGCAGCATTTTGCTGTTCCCCCAGTCCCAGCTGAAACTGCAGACAGTGATGTGTTAGCAGCCTGCTGTCTTGCCGTGTTAAATTATGCCTAAGAAATACTTCATATTCATGTACTTTTGATTTCAAAGAATTGGTTCCTTGTGTGAACCTTGTCCTTGTATTTCCAAACTCATTTGGATTGTAAATTGCTCTTTAGGGTTGTCAGTACATATTGACACAATAAAATGGATAACTTTACTTAAAACCTCCCAAACCACATGAACAGTGATACATGAAGCGCCACCTAAAGCATCAAACACATAAATAGTGATTTCTAAAGCCTCATAATACACAATAAACTAAAACGACGTGGTCATAATACACCATACATTATGTGTTATACATTTTATAAGCCAGCATTTTTAAAAGGTAGGGTGTTGCACTGTATAATATTTGTTAATACATTTCTATAATCTGAAATTTAAAAGCCTTGTAGAGTGGATTCTCAATGTTTACAAAATCACTATGTGGCCTTATATAGTACATATAGGTATGGACATATTATGTTATGACTATCTATAACTATAGTACATATATGTATGGTCGTAGTGGTTTTTAAACATGGGCTTCACAGAAATTGTTACCAATGTTTTTTTTTTTAATAGCATTAAATTATTGTTACCCAGTCTTATATTTTTCATTCATGCATGCTGAATTTTTACTGGGTCTGCATTGCAATGTGAGACTGAATTGTATTGATCCAGTAGACTGCCTCCTTTACGTGCATTGTAGATGGCATAAGCAGGATCAAATGTAGAGGAAAACCTTTGTACAAAGTGTACATACCGCATTGAAATGTCTGATGCTGCTACCCAGAAATAGGATTTTTGCAAATCATTTTAACTGACGTCAGGATGAGATTTTGACTGTAGATATCACACAGCTGAAGTGCCGATTGTTTTTTTTTCCTTCTTATTTCTTTAAGTTCTTAAGTTGGTCATTAGAGCCAGAGAAATTAATGATAAACTTTTTCGTAACCAAACACTGAATTCACCAGTCACTAAACAGAAGTAAAATCTGTGCAGAGTGATTTTAGCATAGGTTTCTTCTGTCACAATGGTTTTTTGAAATCCAGCAAAATCAATTGCTTTTAAATGACTGCTTAAAGCACACTTTCACTCCTTTGATGTGATGTTCTGAGTTGATAATATGTTATTCAATCTATTGTCATCGTTATTTGGACAGTAGTTTGAACTAAAGTTCTATGCTGAGTATGAGTTGGTTGTATTTCAACTGTAAAGTATGCAGTGTTTTTAACTACATACATAAAGGTGTTATTGTGTTTGTTACTCAATAGGAATGATACAAGCAATTGCTACAAATGTCTGGTCAACAAATGTCTGGTGGTGATGTGCCTTAATGCTTTGATTGATTGATTTTATTTTCGAACATGTTAAAATAACAAAATAAAATATATAGGCAGGAATACAAAAACAAATGGAAATAACAGTGAACATATTTTGCAAACTCTAACAACACAAGTAATAACTAGACCATGTTCAAAAAAGGCGTAGGATGAAGTAAAGAACTTTTCTGGTCCTGCCCCTTTTTTATACATTATCAGTCAAGTCAAAACAAAACAAAACTTTCCAAACAAAACAAAAGAGATAGCCGCTGCTTCTTTGTGTCAAAAGGAGCCAGTTGAGGTGGTTCGGGCATCTGATTAGGATGCCTCCTAGGTGCCTTCCTTTGGAGGTTTACCGGGCACGGCCAACTGGGGGGAGACCCCGGGGTAGACCCAAAACTCGCTGGAGGGACTACATGTCCAATCTGGCCTTGGAACGCCTTGGAATCCCCCAGGGGGAGCTGGAGGGCGTTGCTGGGGAGAGGGATGTCTGGAGTGTCCTACTTAAGCGGCTGATGATGAATGATTGAATGGCATAGGTATCCAAAAATATGTCTACCTTACGTCTACCTCCTCCTCCTCTTCATCCTCTTCCCCATCCTGGCTGTCACCTGTCACCTGTCACCCGTCACTGTCACCTCATCATCCTTCTCTGACAGCTGATAGCAAGATAACCTTATTAATGTTGCTATGTACATTATTCCATTCAAAATGAAAATACACCTTGTAAATAAACATTGCACACATTCTCAAAGAACTTACATTTTGATGATTACTTACTTCCCTCACTCTTGCCTTCTTCAGTCATTCCCAGACTTCATTATTTTTTACCTTTCCCTTGAATCTAAGGTCCATTATAGTGTCCTCCTCAAGAAATGCAATTATATCATCATCCTGTACTCAAAAAATAATTAAAAAATAACAATAACTTCACAGTTAGGGTATATCTTATCACTCATTAGTTAGGGAAAAAACAGCTAGCTTTACATGAATTGGAATTATGAAGTGTTTTTTTAAAAAATTTTTTTTATTGAACCTGGTAACATTTGGATCAGTCACCCCAGACTTTTTCTGTAATGGTGGCCACAAACTGTTAATCGTCCTCTTGAATTCTGAAGTGGTCCTCCAGCTTTTGAAGGATAGACAGAATCTGGCCACATGTAGCATGCTTGTCACTTGATGTGCACAGGATAGATGTGTACAAAATGCACATCAGACTGATGAACTCCCCAGCCTTCCTGAAGTCATTGGCTGTGAACTTTTCAAGTCTGACATGGAATTATTAAGTCATGACGACTCAAGACATGAATTTTCAGTATGCTTACATTAACTAATTTTTTTTAAGTCATGCATTATTATGTTTGCTTAGACTATTCATTAACATCTACTAGTTCTCAATGAGTAATGTGAAATCCAACCCAGTGGATTACCTGTCTCTCCTCATGAGCCTTTTGGCTCATATGTCCAAGAAGGCTGCTTGTATGGCTGATTACTGCTCCACAAATCTCGCGACCATAAGAAACAGAGTTCCAGCGTGTCCTCACATCCAGGACAATGGAATGGTCAGGCAGGCCTGAAACATATAAAAGACCCATTGAAATCAATTTAAATTTGTTTAGTCCTGCCTAAATGATACTGAAACAATGAGGTTTAGTTTCTTACCCAGGATACACTGCTTCTCCTGGAACACAGTCTTCATGATGGATGATCTCTTGATCCACACACACAATGGCATCTTGGATCCTTGACGTCCACTTGGAGAGGGTTTGATTGCTATAGACCTTTTGTGCTCCAAGGTTGAGAGTATGTGTGAAGCATCCAAACTTTATGATTTGGAGTTGTCGTACAGTCACGTCCATATTTGCAGCATTATCTACTGTTATGACTACAACCTTCTCTCTTACACCAAATTCTGCAAGGACTTCCCCTATCTTTTCAGCCAAAACAGGACCACTCTGAGATTCATACACTGCCTGGGTCTTTAGGACTTTCTGTCTCAGTTGGGCTTTATTTACATAATGGAGTGTGATTGTGATTGTGCATTATGCAAAAAGGATGGAAATGGCTGTGGTGAATACATATTTCAACGAGAGGGAGGAACACAGTGATGCACAAGAGTGGAGGAAAGTGCACACAGGTGGACTATATCTTATGTAGAAGGTGTGCTCTGAAAGGGACTGGAGACTGCAAGGTGATGACGGGAGAACATAGTTAGGCAGCATCGGATGGTGGTCTGTAGGATGACTTTGGAGACCAAGAAGAGGAAGAGAGTGAAGGCAGAGCAAGGATCAAATGGTGGAAGTTGAAGAAGGAAGACTATTGTGTGGAGTTCAGTGAGGTGTTAAGACAGGCACTGGGTTGTAGTGAAGAGCTGCTGGATGGCTGGGCAACCAGAGCAGAAATAGTGAGGGAGACAGCTATGAAGGTACTTGGTGTGTCACCAGGACAGAGAAAGGAAGACAAGGAGACTTGGTGGTAGAATGAGGAAGTGCAGCAAAGTATACAGAGGAAGAGGATAGCAAAGAAGAAGTGGGACAGTCAGAGAGATGAAGAAAGTATACAGGAGTACAAGGAGATGCAGTGTAAAGTGAAGAGATAGGTGGCAAAGGAAAAGGTGTATGATGAGTTGTATGAGAGGTTAGACACTAAGGAAGGAGAAAAGCACTTGTACCGATTGGCTAGATATTGGCTGTGGAGGCATGGAGACGTCAAGGAGAGATGGCAGTGGAGTTTTTAACTAGATTGCTTAATACCATCTTGGAAAGTGAGAGGATGCCTGAGGAGTGGAGAAGAAGCATACTGGTACTGATTTTCAAGAATAAGGGTGATATGTAGAACTGTAGCAACTACAGAGGTATAAAGTTGACCAGTCACAACATGAAGATATGGGAAAGAGTAATAGGTAAGACGAGAGGTGACAATTAGTGAGCAGCAGTATAGCTTCATGCCACGAAAGAGCACCACAGATGCAATGTTTGCATCTGTGGAGAAGGCCAGAAGGAGTTACACTGAGTCTTTGTGGATTTAGAGAAAGCATATGACAGGGTGCTGAGAGAGGAGGTGTGGTATTGTATGAGGAAGTCGGGAGTTGCAGAGAAGTATGTAGGAGTGGTGCAGAATATGTATGAGCGAGGTGTGACAGTGGTGAGGTGTGCGGTTGGAATGACAGATGGGTTCAAGGTGGAAGTGGGATTACATCAAGGATCGGCTCTGAGCTCTTTCTTGTTTGCAATGGTGATGGACAGGTTGACAGACGAGATCAGGCAGGAGTCTCCGTGGACTATGATGTTTGCAGATGACATTGTGATTTGTAGCGAGAGTAGGGTGCAGGTTGAGGAGAGCCTGGATAGAAAAAAAAAGAAAGTCAGTAGGAGCAAGACAGAATAAAGACGGAATACATATGTGTGAATGAGAGGGAGGACAATGGAATGGTGAGGATGCAAGGAGTAGAGGTGATGAAGGCGTATGAGTTTAAATACTTAGGGTCAACTGTCCAAAGTAACGGGGAGTGCAGAAGAGAGGTGAAGAAGAGAGTGCAGGCAGGGTGGAGTGGGTGGAGAAGAGTGTCAGGAGTGATTTGCAACAGAAGGGTACCAGCAAGAGTTAAAGGCAAGGTTTACAAGATGGTTGCGAGACCAGCTCTGTTATATGGTTTGGAGACAGTGGCACTGATGAAAAGACAGGAGGTGGAGCTTGAGGTGGCAGAGTTGAAGATGCTAAGATTTTCATTGGGAGTGATGAAGAAGGACAGGATTAGGGATGAGTTTATTAGAGGGACAGCTCAGGTTGGACGGTTTGGAGACAAAGCAATAGAGGCAAGCTTGAGATGGCTTGGACATGTGTAGAGGAGAGATGTTGGGTATAATGGGAAAGGACGCTGAACATGGAGCTGTCGGGGAAGAGGAAAAGAGGAAGGCCAAAGATGAGGTTTATGGATGTGGTGAGAGAGGACATGCAGGTAGCTGGTGTGACAGAGGAAGATGCAGAGGACAGGAAGAAATGGAAACGGATGATCCGCTGTGGCGACCCCCAATGGGAGCAGCCGAAAGTAGTAGTGTGATTGTGATGTAGTGATCCTGTGTGATACTTGTCCACCCATCAGTGGTTATGGCTACTTTTGATACACTTGCAAGCTCACCGATGATGTTTTTCATCTCAACTTCATACCAAGCTGGTATGAGGATGTTTGATAATGTTCCCCTGAAAGGGGGTGGGTATCTAGGTCTAAGGGCTGTGGTCATCTCCCTACAGTTGAAAATATTAGCAACCATAAGCAATACATACTTAGTTATCTCTTTTTGTCAGGACAGGTCACACTAAGTCCAAACTTAGGCTCTTTAGCAGTTAGCAATTTATGCTATGCCAGCTATTGGCTACTAAGCATACCTAAACCAACTGCACTCCATTGTAGTGAAGGGCAGTAAATCTTTCACAATAAACTTGGCGACAGCCCTATGACATTCTGCTGTTTATTTCCTGTGTCATTTTCCCTCATCTAGCAATGGAGAAAGGTTTGGACTTGGGTGTCTGATTTCTGCTATCCACTGACAAAGCTGTGGCTGCTGCTTGACTGATACTGTCTATGGGATTATTTAGGAACATGAACTAGAAGTGATTAAAACCGATGCTACTGATGTCTTGATTTAATAACTACAATCTTTTAAAAAAAATTCCCCCTTTTTCTCCCCAATTATACCTGGCCAATTGCCCCGCTCTCCGAGCCATCCCGGTCACTGTTCAACTCCCCTCGGCCGATCCGGGGAGGGCTGCAAACTACCACGTTCCTCCTCCGATACATGTGGAGTCGCCAGCCACTTCTTTTCACCTGACAGTGAGGAGTTTCACCAGGGGGATGTAGTGCGTGGGAGGATCACACTATTCCCCCCAGTTCCCCCTCCCCTCCGAACAAGCACCCCGTCCAACCAGAGGAGGCGCTAGTGCAGCGACCAGGACACATACCCACATCCAACTTCCCACCTGCACATGGGCAATTGTGTCTGTAGGGATGCCCGACCAAGGCGGAGGTAACAAAGGGATTCGAACCGGCGATCTCCGTGTTGGTAGGCAACGGAATAGACCGCTACGCTACCCGGGCGCCCCTGACTTATTTGCATAATGATAATGAGTGTTACTTTGACTTGATGAGGTCGAGACAGTCGCAATTTTAGTTTGGTAAACCCCATCACCATTGGAGCCGGGAGTCTGCACTGGGGACGTAGGTGCAGCTGCTTTGCTAAGGCAGCCAAACACACTGCAGTGCTTCAGATTTATCGAATGTTGTATTTGTAAGTGTTTCGTGATGTTGCTGGTGTTACCCTCTTTACATGCAACTACCTTTTTACATGTATTGCATTTAGCTGCATTTTCATTAAAATCTAGTAAAGTGAGCGCACACTTTTGAATGTTTTGCCCTGTCAACCATGACTGGACAGCACAGAATGTAAATACACGGTTACGCAACACCAAACGTAATTGCCTGACGCTGTCAGCTTCGTCCGCAATTATTTGCGGAGGGTTAGGATTTTGAAAATGCCAGCTCGGTTAAAACGCATCAACGTTACATAAATACCAATAGCAGCACCATTTGTTCAGGAGCTCAGAGCCAGCCCAAGGCTTTATGGGCTCCTAAACAGAATTTGATTTTGCCCCCCCCCCCCCCCACGCTAAACCCACCTCCCACCACCGACAATATTATGTCCATGCTTGATCGTTACCATACCATTGTCATGACTTACTACTGTGCTGGAAAGTCTTAAAATAAACCAGCAGACAGTGCATTTACTGCACAAGCTAACTATTTTAATTTTTTTGAACTGTGCAAAAGTGCAGAACAGTAACAAAGAAATAAATAATTTTCTTACACAAAATGCAAATGCAAAAGCAGACGATATTAAATAAATTAAATAGAAACTTAAAAAATGACATACAATGAACAGAGGAACTTCTAACATCTAACAATATAACAATAAAGATGAAAGAATATGTAGATGAATAAAAACTTTTTGGAAAACTATGGTATTCAAATGTGTGCTAATGGTTCAGAAAATGTCCCAAAATAAAGTGTTTTAATTTACCATTCTCCTTAAAATCTTTGTTTGATTAAACCAGTAGCATTAATTTGTCAGTCTGTTAACAACATGATATCAAAATATTTAGTTTTTGTTTTTTGGTGATTACTACTGATATGATATATCACACACACAAAAATAAATGTATTTATCAACCTGTCGTGTTTGACATTTCAAAGGGCCCCCTGCTGGCACATGGGCCCTAAGCGACTGTTTAGTTCGCTTATGTCTTGGGCTGGTGTGGCAGGAGCTTATCGATATTTCGATACTGACCAGTCAGGAACCGGTACCAATTTAGTACCGGTTCTTGATACCCATCCCATTTACTTCAAAAATTGAACTTGTGCCCAAACCTTCATTTTTTTGTTGGTTATCCAGATCTTTTCTGCATAGCAGCTCTGATGCTGTTAGGTGTTGATGAAATTTCATTAATCGCAACACAGAGGACTGTCTGTCTGTCTTTTTCCCCCTGATGACCCCTCGCTCAGTGTAAGGTTGTTTAACAATATTATTGGTCTCATTAGCGGCCATTTAATCATTCAAAACACACAAATTCGGTGCTCTGAATTATACCGTAGCACAACCCAGTTATTCGACATAGTAGACAGTCAGGGTTTTCATTTATTTGTGGGCTTTTATTTACACGGTTTTACTCCAGTAATATAATTTTCCACTGATACAGTATATATACATCTGTTGTTAAAAGGTAGTGATTATGGTTATAGTATTGATGAAGTTTGAAGGCAACACAACCACAGAAAAATCATAGTTTCACATTAACATTATTGTAGTGCTTCTGGAATATGATCATATGGTATGAATGAAAACACACGGCTTGTGTTTGTTTCAGCAAACAGTCGGCCAAGGAGCTGTTTAATTACCATGGATTGTCTGTGATGACACAGTTCCAAGATGAATAGATCTGCAAACAGGTGAAATATAAAACATACACTTTGCAGCTCTGCCCGAAACCTCTGCATCTGCAGATGCAGAGGTTTCAGTGCATTTCTTCTACGTGTACAAGAAATGCACTGCTGTCTGTCTGCGTATGCGTATGCGTATGCGTGTGTGTGTGTGTGTGTGTGTGTGGGTGGGTGGGTGGGTGTGGGTGTGTGTGTGGGGGGGTGGGGGGTGTACGTCAGTACTTGTATTTGATCACAGCACACATGCAGCTCGTATCCACATGATGGAAGAGAGAAAAGCACATGAGAGGAAGGGTGGACTTCATCTGTAGTCTCCTCAATGCTGCAACCTTTCAACTCCATATGTTCCCCCGAAGAGAAGAGCGTTCAATAAGCTTGCCCTTGCTCAGAATTATGTGAACAGGGTGATTCAGAGTTCCCTTTTGGCTCTCACTAGGTGGTTCATGTAACTGGAAATGTGTCCCTTGTAAAACAACCTTCTCCTCTGTATCTTGTCTTGCCAGGCATGCATGCCTACACATTCCCCAAGGCAATCCATCAGATAACATGCTATTCCTTGTTTCTTGATATTGAAAATATGACCGCACAGTACAGTGTTTTTCCTTGACGTTTACTCATGTCAGTCCATTTTTTTTAAAGTAGGTATTTCATTCAGCAAGGAGCTTTTGTATGGCCTGCCATTATCATTTCTCCCTCGCCGTCTCAATACACAGCACAGAAAAAATACCTTCTACTGACTAGCAAGGCTCTGTTCATAACCTATAACAACGTGAGCTGTGACCGTGACATTTTTCAGCTGGATTAATGCAAAAAAGCATTAATGGCAGGTAACATGCTAAATCACCAAACACAATCAAAGACCACAACTAGTCAGCATACTGAGTTATTGTCTTGTTGTTGTTATTTGTGATGCAGTCTGTTGGCAAAACCTTAGGATCAATTTCCTTTGGTCGTCTTTTTATTTTATTGTATCCTATATGATCACCCACTTCCTCATTGACTTTACACTCTCATAAACAGCATTGAATGAATACTCCCTGTAGTATTCATTCGCTCTCATATTTTGTTGGTAATAGGTCAGCTCAGTTGTTTGAATGAAAATAAAAAGGATAAACTATCTCGCTGATCATGGAAATGATGTAGACGGCGCAAATTGAGAACTGCTATTCAAATTAAAGGGACTCATTCTGCAAAAAATACAATAAAAGACCACAGGACCTATCTAGGTCTTAGTCATGACTGATAGCATTACATATTCATGACAAAGACTCAGAGAGCAGCACAAGCATCTGTCAAGAGGTTGAACAAGAGAGAGAGAGAGAGAGAGAGAGAGAGAGAGAGAGAGAGAGAGAGAGTCTAACTAGAAAAAGCAGTAGAGTGCATCAATGAAGCTTCGAGAGAAACTGGGGCACCTCCCAATGGGTTGTCCTTGATTTGATTCCTTCCGTCAATCAAAAAGATGTTGTATGTTCCTCGGCTGATCGAGTAGAGGGGAGCTGTGCCCTTACAATAAAGAACTGCCAGTCAGTATGATAGTATGCTTTTCTCAATAATTCACTCATCCTCTCAGTGAGATAGTAGTCAGTTGCAAATCACATGTTCCTTCCTCCCTCCCTCACAGTCATAGTTGGTCAATATACCTGTCAGTCAGTCAGTCAGTCAGTCAGTCAGACATCCATTTGGACAAGCACCAGAACAGGTGGGGCTTCAGCCACCTTTGCCTTGCGGGGCAGCAAGTGTGTCAGGTTCCTGAAGGATGGCGTGGTGTGGAGGAGGAGCTCTTTGAGACCCGCCCGGAACTCACGGCGGATCAGACAGTAGAGCACCGGGTTGAGGCAGCTGTTGGTGTGGGCCAAACAGACAGACAGCGGGAAGGCATAAGCCTGGGCATTATAGAAGGCCTTGCTGAAGGGCACAAGGTCAAACTTGATGAGGACGCCCCACAGCGTCAGTGCTTGATTCGGAAGCCAGCACAAAAAGAATGACATAACAACGATGGCCACGGACTTGGTGACTTTGGAGCGACGCTTATGGTGGCCCTGCTCGGTTCCTGAGCCGGCGACCCCGGCAATACGTTTGCTGAGAACGAAGCGCAGCAGCAGCAGGTAGCAGACAGTGATGATGACCAGAGGGATGAGAAAGCCCAGCAGTATCTTCTGCAGCTGGTACAGTCCTAGGAGAAGCTGAGGATCCCAGCTTCCTGACTCCGGGAAGCGCACCAGACACAGTTCCTCATCTGACACTTGGGCACTTGTGGAATAGATGGCGTGGGGCAGCGTAGCCACTAGGGACACAGCCCAGATGCCTAGGCTGGTCCACTTGGCCCTGGCTGCTGCTACCCGCCGGCTCTGCATCTTGAGAGCTGTGGAGATGGAGTAGTAGCGTGCCACACTCATTGCCGTGAGGAAGAAGACACTGGCGTACATGTTCATGGTGGTGACCGAGCTGATAATCTTGCACATCAACCACCCGAATGGCCAGCGGAAGTCCAGAGCTGTGTCCACCGCCCAGAACGGGAGCGTCAGGACAAACTGCAAGTCTGTGATGGCCAACCCCATTACAAAGCAGTTAATGGATGACTGCTTCTGCCTATGACGTGAATGGAGCAGATAGAGAGCCAGCGAGTTCCCCACCAGCCCTAAAGCACATACCATGGAGTAGACGAACGCGATCATCACCCGGACCCCGATGCTGGAGCCGTCTCCTTGCAATTCCAGGATGGATTCTTTGGTGAGAAGTTGCAGCCAGCAGTACAGTGACAGGTTTCTGGTTGAATCTCCACTGCAGTTTCCCAGAGGGGCGTTGTCATCTTCAAGTATTTGCTGCTCGCATAGCTCTGGAGCCAAAGTTTGAACTCTGCTCTCATTCAGCTGCTGCATGGCTCCTTTTTTTCTTTCACTCACTCATCCCCATGCGCAGCAAGTTAAGAGATATATGAGTGGGTTACAAAAAAAAGAAAAGAACAAAAGAAAGAGAGAGAGAAAGAAAAGCTATGAAAATCTTGAGAAAAAAACAGAAACAGAAAAAAAACAGAAACAACACCATCGGTTGTCTTAAATTACTTCTGGAAAAAATGATATTTCTGCGTATCTCCAGCCTGTGGTCCCCCCTCCGGTGTGCTGTGTTGCCGTTGCGGTCTCCCCATATCTCCCGCCTTGCTTAAACTCTGTAACGCGCGAAACATTCTTTTATTCTTCCTCCGACCCTCCTCCTCCTCCTCATCGGCGAGGACGAGGAGGTGATTGGACAGAGCCGAATTCACACGTTGATGCCCGGACGCCACACCAAGCTCCGTGTCTGACTGCTCGTCGGCGGTGAATGTGAATGTGAATGTGAACGTGAATGTGAACGCATTTAGACAGCGAGGCTCTAGAGATAACCGTGTTTGCGCGCGTGTCGCTTTTCAGCGGAGGAGACGCGGAAACAATGGCGCGCCTCAAGACGCGAAAGCTGATATGAGAGGATGGATCCCTACGCTCAGCGCCGACCATACAGGACATCAACCGACCGGAGATGTGTATATATCTATGTATTGAACTGACCTGTTCTTAAATCGTTTCGACTGTCCGGTGTGATCTTATTTCCACACGCAACATCCATCGCCCCCACCTCATGCGTTTAGTTTATATCTCCCTCACCAGCTGTTAATATTGACTCGCCGAGGATTTTTCTTTTGTTTAGTTTTGTTGTGTGTGATTTTTTCTTTTAAAAGAACAGGTCATTATTCTTGAGCTAGATGTTCTCAGTCCTCAGTATGAACATGATGTGCAGTCAGGGGAGGCAGTGTCTCACCCAGGCTAATAAGGGGGAAAAAATAGAAGAAATATCATAAAAGTTACAAATTTTTTTTTATTTTTTTAGCTTTAATCCGTTAAGATTGTAAAAAACAATAAAAAAAGCGTGTAAAACTTGTTGGTTTATCAATAAAAGGCATGCCCTATTCAGGATGGCTTGCCCTATTCAGGATGGCTTGCTCCCAAAGCCAGCATTCGTGAATGCAGGCTGCTGAGGCAGAGTTTGCTTGTCTCTGGCGTGTGGGTAAGTACTTACTGCCTACCCAGCCATGGACCTCACTGCACGTTACTGGAACATATAAAACTATTGTGCTGGGCTGGTGCTGGTGGTGGTGGGGGAGGCTGGAAACGGAGCAGGGCCGCGTAAAACCAAACGCACAACAGGATTTCTAGTGAGTTTTTTTTAATCGTCATATGGGAGATTATCGCCTATCAAATGGGAATATTACATCTTAAAATACACTTTTTAATATGTAAAGTTGCTGTTTTCAACAGGAAGGCATTGTCTGACCCCCCTGCATTTCAGCAAGTGATTTGGCTTTAACAAATCCCCCTGGTTGTTCCTGTTTTATAAACGTATCCAGATTGGTATTTTAATTCCACCTGTTGTAGCACACATATATTAAAAAACAAACAAATGCATCATATGACTCAGTAGTGTCATGCAGAGATAGTCCAAATGTGTTGATGTTTCCCAAAGAGGTTATGGCTGGATGCAGGGGGGAAATGAAAGCTGCACCAGGCATCTCCCTGTTTACTATTTACTATATAGTGTGATGCATTACTACTAGTACTATATGAAGTAGTAGTAGTAGGTCATTTGTTACATAATCATGTTGTAACGACCACGGATGGACTCGCGAGCCCTTGGCTAACGGGTCGGACCCTTTAGTTGACTGATTAACGTAGTCGCCCATGGTGCGGGAGACCCGGGTTCGCGTCCCGGCTGCCACCCGAATTCGCTGCATTGGTGTCAGAAGTGGGATGGTGAGACCGCGAGGCCATCGGAAGCGCGTGCGCCCAGAGGCGTGAGGGTGCTGATATGCTGAAGCGCAGGGACGCGCTTCCCGAAGGAGGGGGGACATTGTAACGACCACGGATGACTAGACTCACTAGCCCTTAGCCAACGGGTCGGACCCTTTAGTCGACAGGTTGACGTAGTCGCCCGTGGTGCGGGAGATTCGGGTTCGCGTCCCAGCTGCGGCGATTCCCCGCTGTCCCTCGAATTCTCGACAATATGATAGCCAAGATATTGTACCAATGATTGTTTTGATTGACTAGATAAAAACGTATCTCTAACCCAACCTGAAATTATTAGATGTCATCTTTTGAGATATTGCTCAACAAATCTCAAAACCATGCTTCCTAAAAGCAACTTGTGGGATTTTATCTACATTATTGTCGGGTGAATTGTGAAAACGGTTGTGACCAGCACATTGAGTTATAACCGTGAATCGATTTCCATCAGTATATTATTTAATTTCCATTCTCTGCTGTTCTTGGTGGAAAACTAACTAGTCTCAGGTTAGGAGAATTGAGACAAATGACTCTCAGCAGGGGCGGCACCGTGGCGCAGTGGTCTCCTCACATCCAGAAGGTCCTGTGTTCGAGCCTTGGGGTAGTATAACCTTGGGGGTCATCCTGGGTCGTCCTCTGTGTGAAGTTTGCAAGTTCTGCGTGGGTTTCCACCGGGTGCTCGTGTTTCCTCCACAATCCAAAGACATGTAAGTCAAGTGTATCGGCCGTACTAAATTGGGGGTAGTATAACCTTGGGGGTCATCCTGGGTCGTCCTCTGTTTGCAAGTTTTGCGTGGGTTTCCACCGGGTGCTCCTGTTTCCTCCCACAATCCAAAGACATGTAAGTCAAGTGTATCGGCCGTACTAAATTGTCCCTAGGTGTGAATGCGTGTGTGTCGGCCGGCCCTGTGATGGACTGGCGGTCTGTACAGGGTGTCTCCCTGCCTGCCGCCCAATGACTGCTGGGATAGGCTCCAGTGACCCCCGGTTGGGATTAGCGGCTTGGATAAATGGATGGAGTTCGTGCGTTTAGCGAAAGTGATAATCAACGGTGGAGAATAAGAGGTTAGAAGTGAGAAGTAGATTTATATTGCTACAGATCAGTAAAACAGACAAATTATTTCCATTAAGACCATAAAATGTCAAGTGCAAGCCCATTCATATTTACTGCAGCGCACCACCAGAGACCATTTAATGATTAAGGTAGGCCTTGACAAGGAATGTTTTTAGCCCTTACTTACAGGAATAGGCATAAAAAATGTGTCCAAATTCTTAGCAAGGAAATAGAATGTCCATTCTCACATAAATACGGTGAATGCAAGAAACAGAAGATACAAATTTGCATTGCAGTGATGAGGAGGTTAAAGTGACTTGTAGGAGCCAAATGTCTCCTAATGGTTATTAATGTTTTAATTAGTAATTTGAATAATCAGTTTAAATACTTTTTTACATATTGTATACTGTAACGTACACGAATAAGTAGAAACGTTAGCCCTTGGCTAATGGGTCTGACCCTTTAGTCGACTGGCTAACGTTGTCACCCGCGGTGCGGGAGATATGGATTCGCGTCCCAGCTGTGGCGGTACCCGGGCTGCCCCCCTGAATTCGCTGCAATACTTTAGGTAACTGCTTTCTTTATGTATGCATTAATTTTGCCGTGTAGTCTTAAATAGATGCATGTCACTTTAAGAACTGGAGAAGAGTGTTCCTGGGTTAACGCGCTCTAGTCAGTGGAAGTTGAGTGGAATTGCTAGTAGCCTAGATGGAGGAGTGGAGCCACACGGTTTTCTGACCGTGCATAGCCTACGTGTATTCGTGCCTTGTGCATATGTGTATTAGGTCAGGTTAAAAGTTATTATTTCATGGATGCAATTCATTATTTCACTGTATGCCTTCAAGCAAGTTTAAATAAATACTTAAAACGCAAAGTAAGAATCACTCTTGGACCAAACAGACAAGTGGAACACGCGTCAGCCATAAGGCTCTTCTCTTTTATTTAGTTGAGTTTATCAGGATAGCTATAGCAGCCCTTACATCTTTGTCAGAAAACCTCTTACTCCAAGTGGAAAAAGAAGATTGAGACGGATTCAAGGCATTGTGGACAGCAAGGAAACTCGCTGATGATGAGGATTACCCGAGCACTGGTGAGCGACAGTAAAAAGAAAGGCAGGATGGTAAGCAGTGAAAAACTTATCGCTAGCATTGTTTAATTTGAAGACGTTTAAAAGTAACGTGGAAATATGGAAGAAGGGTTTGAGGAGCTACCTCATCAAAAGAGGAGTGCAAAAATGACAGAAAAGGCTGTCGAGGACAAACTGCATAGGTTAACACGGTCTAGAAGAGCTAAGCTAGGTCAGCTAACCAACCAGGCAAATGAGCTTGAGCGGCTAATGGAAGATAATGCTAACGTGAATGCAGTGAAGAAGAAATTACATTTGGATTATCAGGATTCGCTTGGGGAAATAAACAAGGTAAATGATAACATAAAACAATCCATGACGACAAGTTCTCTGAAGATCAAAATTCATATGAGTCTAAAATAAGTCATATAAGAGGATTTATACAAGAAGTGGAAACATGGATAAATGCAGTCGCGGAGCTGGTAGAGCAAGATGCTGTGATTCAGAGGTAAATCCTATATAGACAGTGTATCAATGGCATCCTTGCTTCGACCATTAAGAGTAGAAGGCGTGGGTCAGACACTGGAAGCAAGGCGTCCTCCAGTGCTTCCTCAGTGCGCCTCAAGGCTGAGGTAGAGAGAGCCACATTACTTGCAAAGGCTGCTGCTCTCAAGCAGAAGCAAGATCTTGAATGTCAGGAAGCCGAGTTGAAGGCAAAAAGGGAAGCATTAGAACTACAAACTGCTATTGCTGCCTCTGACGCTAAACTCAAAGTATTAGAAAATTCTGAAACTGAGCGCTTATCCCAAGTGAGTCCTACATGTCGAATGACTATTGAATCTGGAGTTCTACCACTACATGCAGAGCCAATCGTCAACACAGAAAACGGAGGTGAAGAATTCAGGCCACTTTGTCCCCAGCCCACTGGTGTAGGTCAGTCTAGTAACTTTACTGCAGATGATCATGCAGTAGAAACGCTCTGCAGTGGCATGACACAACAGAATAGCATTACGGAGTTGATGGTGAATCAGCAAAAAATGATGACCTTGCCACTGTTAGACATCCCTATCTTCAGCGGCGATCCTTTAGACTACAGGCTTGTCGTAAGAGCCTTTGAGCATGGAGTAGAATCCCACACCAAAAGCTATAAGGATCGTCTCTACTTAGAGCTGTTCACTAGTGGTCCGCCTAAAGAGTTGATAAAAAGTTGTCTTCATATGAAGTCAGATGTAGGTTATTGCAGGGCTAAACAGCTGCTCAAAGAGCATTTTGGGAATGATTACAAGATTGCTATAGCCTACATGAACAAGGTCTTGAGCTGGACACCTATCAAGCGAGAGGATGGAGAAGCTTTAAATGCCTTTTCACTCTTTCTAATGGCCTGCCTTAATACCATGGCTGAAGTGAGTTACATGGAAGAACTGGATAACGTTGTGAACTTAAAGGCTATCATAGCAAAGCTCCCATACAAGCTACGTGAAAGGTGGAGAGCTGTTGTGTGTAGTGTACAGGAACAATACGACAAGAGAGTCAGGTTTAAAGATCTGGTTGAGTTCATAAACAAACAGGCCAAAATTGCACTTCATCCAGTCATTGGTGATACAAAGGACGGCACAACTGCTAAAGGATCCACAACTAAACAAGATGATCATAGAGCACAGAAAAGAAGTGGAATCAAGAAGTCGTTCACCATAAGTGCTATACCATTGGATCGTCTAACGAAAGATGCAGTGCAAACAGAACACACAAATCCCATCACACCTACGACAAGGACATGTCTCTTCTGTAAGGGTGAACACACCAATGGGTCATGTAGTAAACTAAAAGACAAGCCACACAAAGACAAGTTGGAATTCGTGAGAGGCAAAGGACTGTGTTTTAGCTGCTTGAAGCATGGTCACATGAGCAAAGCCTGTAAAGTAAAGGTGAGCTGTCATGTGTGTTCCTTAGCTCATCCCACACTGCTGCACATTAAGAAAAAGGACATGGTTGCTGAGCCAGAGAAGAGGACTGATAACTGTGAAGGTCAAACAGTTTTGAGTGCACTTGTCTGTGCAGAGTCTGAGGGTTATGAGCTTACTGGGGCCGGAGAAGATGACTGCACACTCACAGTAGTTCCTGTCCAAGTAAAAGCCAAGAAGGGAAGTGTGATGGTACAGACTTATGCTTTTCTGGACTCAGGGAGCTCTGCCACGTTCTGTACAGAGGCATTGACGGATAAGTTAAAGCTCAGTGGAAGGAAGACTGACATACTGCTGAGAACCATGAACAAAGAGAAACCTGTATGCACTTATGTGGTGTCTGGCTTGGAGGTCAGCAGTTTGTCAAGTGATGAGTTTCTTGAACTTCCAGATGTCTTCACGCAAAGGTCAATACCTGTAGGTAAAGAAAACATACCCCAGCAGAAGTATCTTAAAAGGTGGTCTTACCTCAAAGAAATCTATCTCCCTCAAATTGAGGCCAACATTGGACTGCTCATTGGAGCAAATGTACCCAAAGCTATGGAGCCATGGGAAGTGGTGAGCAGTGTTGGTAATGGACCATACACTGTAAGAACCAAACTAGGTTGGACCGTGAATGGGCCCTTAAGGGAAATCTGCAGTCATGCAGATATGAGAAAACCGATGAAGACAATGGTGAATCATATATCTGTGGCCTGTTTAGAGAACCTGTGGCTTCAACAGTTCAAGATGGATTTCCCTGACGGAGGAAAACATGATGAAGTAGAGATGTCTAGAGAAGATCGTCAGTTCATGGACATGGTCATGAAATCAGCTAAACTGGTGGATGGTCGTTACACCATATGTTTACCTCTAAAGAGCAAAATGGTCAACATGCTAAATAATTGCAAGAGAACTGAACAACGAGCGCCCAAGTTACAGCGGAAGTTCATAAGGAATGCCTGCTTTCAACAGGAATACACAGATTTCATGGAACAGCTTATTCAAAAGGGCTATGCAGTGCAGTTGTCCAATGAAGAATTGATACACAAGGAGGGGAAAGTGTGGTGTATACCGCACCATGCAGTATACCACCCAGTGAAACAGAAACTGAGAGTTGTGTTTGACTGCGCTGCATCCTATCAGGGGACATCCTTAAATGAGCAGATTCTTCAAGGTCCAGACCTGACCAGTAGTCTAATTGGCGTTGTAATCCGATTCAGACAAGAACCCGTTGCAATCATGGCAGATATGGAAGCAATGTTCCACCAGGTTAGAGTGCCTGATGACGACTCTGATTTACTCAGATTCCTTTGGTGGACAGATGGTGACTATAACCAAGCCTTGACTGAGCACACAATGGCTGTACACTTGTTTGGGGCTATGCCTTCGCCTAGCTGTGCCAGTTTTGCTCTGAGAAAGTGTGCTGAAGACCAGAGTGGGCAGTTCAAAGCTGAAGTGGTAGCGACAGTGTTGCAGAATTTCTGCGTGGATGACTGCCTGAAATCTGTTGCTACAGATGAAACAGCCCTATCAATGTATCAGGATCTGATCAAAATCTTGGCCAAAGGGGGTTTTCGTCTCAACAAATGGGTAAGCAACAGCTGGAAGGTACTCGACTCCATTCCAAAGTCTGAACTGGCAGGAGAGATGAAGAACTTAGATCTGGACCAGGATGAACTTCCTCTGGAAAGAGCCCTTGGTCTCATCTGGTGTGTTGAGTCAGACACATTTAAGTTTAAGATCACCATCAGAGATCACCCTTTTACCAGAAGAGGACTGATTTCCATTGTTGGTTCAGTCTATGATCCATTAGGCATTTTGGCACCAGTGGTTTTGCCAGCAAAGACTATTCTGCAAGACCTATGCAGACTGAAGATCGGATGGGATGACGACCTACCTGAACACATTAAGAAGCGGTGGTCTGATTGTAGGGGTGCAACGAATAATCGACGTAGTCGACAAAAACCGATGACCAAATTAGTTGCCAACGAATTTAATTGTCGGTTAGTTGGGTGACGTCATCGCGCGTGTTTTTTGCGCCGACTCAGAATGCTCTGACATGATGCAGGCATTACCGCTTACTGGACTTAATTGAACAATAGAGCAATGGCAACACCTTCGCGACCAAAAACATCCAAAGTGTGGGAGCATTTCACTCTCAACTCAGCCAAAAAGGTTGTAAACTGCAACATTTGCAAAGCTGACCTTGCCTGGCATGGGAGCACATCCGTTATGCTGGAGCATCTGAAGAGGAGGCACGTTGGCTCTCTGTGCGTTGAAGACTCGTCTCGGTAAGTTAGTTAGCTAGTTAACTAGCTAGTTAATGTTAAAAGCCATGTTACTTCACGTTATGAGCTGTAACGTTTTCTATTTTAAAATACATTTTCTCTTGATCAATGAATTGCTAATGGCATTGAACATACATAGTAGCTAGCAGATAATAACGTATTATTCACAACGATCCTGTTCACATTCCAAATGTGCCCTAACCGTATTAAAGGCTAAAGACTCGCGCACTCGCTTAACGATGCTCCAAAAATATAACGGCAAGCTATTCAGTCATAAGCTCGGTTAACGTTCGACCACACATATTGATTGTTAAAAAGATCGGATAGCCAATTGTGGTTCGAACCAAAGCCAACATACGCAGGGAGCCCCCAGGTCCGAGTCTGAGATCCACTGACTTAACGGGTCTTGTCGGTCACTTAAATGCTAAAAACGTGTTCCTTCCTAAATGCCAGTCTTACAATGGTTCGTTTCGTTAAATTGTGTGTGTGATTTCACCGCGTGTTGTATGTTATCCAGGAACAATGAAGTCGAAACTAACACCCCCAACCACCGTCGCTGCTAAACAAATGCTAATCAACAGCTCCGATGGCGACGGGCGCGACTGGACATCGGAGCACAGGAGAGCCACGCATATCAATAGCTCCGATAACGACGGGCGCGGCCATAACATCGGTACACAAAAGAGCTACGCATATCTATGGCTCTGGTAGCGACGGGCGTTGGTAAACATCTGATCACAAAGAGCCACGCATATCAATAGCTCTGACAACGACTCCTAGAGGATAAATTCTGAGTCTCATCACCAGCCAGTCAGACTAGCTTGGTCTAGTCAGAAAGGCACGAGCTGAGGAAGCCTCTTGGATGAGAGGCGAAACGTCTTCACGGATATATACCAAGTCCAGTTGCACTTGATTCAACTCCTTTGGATGGTTATCCAGCTAATTAAATCATAAACCTAAAGACTCTCAATTCGTTTCTTGAAACTGAAAATTCTGCCATTTATCCGAAAATCGGGATTATAGTAGCTTTATCATATCCGTGATGAAGCATGGCCCAGGTAGACATTTACGCCCTCTTGTTTATTTCTTTTAAATTTAGATGGATTGTTTGATTTATTTGATTAAGGGAACACTGCTGTAGGTTTGTTATATTTTATTGCAGCTACTTTGCTTATCCTTGGTTTTAAATTTTGACAGTAAAAATTCGATATTGGAAATGAATTTTTATTTATCTTTTGTATCAGCAGGACAGTTCATTAAAAGATGCATTTTTGAATGAAGTATTCATCTTTATTGTCTTTATTGTTAGTTTTCACATGCCTAAAACAACCTCAAGCTAAATTTAAAAGCTGATAGCTAAATAAGAGCCATTGAGTAATTGTGCGATTCATAATCCGAACAGTCGATTATTCGTTTCAATAATCGATAGATTATTCGACTATCAAAATCGTCGTTAGTTGCAGCCCCATCTGACTGGTTAGCTGGCCTTCCAGCTTTGGAACACTTCTAATTTTCAAGATGTCTTAACCCTGAGAGTTTTGGAGTTCATGCATTCGCGCAATTACATCACTTTGCCAATGCAAGTGAAGACGCATATGGATCAGTCAGTTACCTTCTGTTGCGGAACATGGATAACAAGATGCATTGCACATTTATGATGGGCAAATCCAGAGTGACGCCTCTCAGGCAACCTACCATTCCTTGTATGGAGCTGACTGCAGCAAGAGTAGCTGTGAAAATGAATGGTGTTTTGAGAAGAGAGCTACAACTGGATCTTGCAGAGTCGATCTTTTAGACTGACAGTACAGTGGTACTCAGGTATCACCAGAATGAGACCACGCATTTCCATACATTTGTCGCGAACAGAGTTTCAGCTATTCTGAAAGGCTCTGAAGTAGAACAGTGGAGACATGTCACCACCGATAAGAATTCAGCCGACTGCGCCTCAAGAGGGCAAAAGGAAGAATTCATGAAGAACAAAGCTTGGGTGTCCGGTCCAGATTTCCTCTGCGGTCTAGTTGAGTACTGGCCAAGGATTCCAGTGAGCCATACAGAAATCACTTCAGATGATCCTGAGATCAAGGGTAAAGGTAAATTCCATAAAGGTGGAAGAAAATATGACTCCATTCAAGAGACTGGTTAACCAGTTCTCATTGTGGATGACGCTGAGATGAAGTGTGGCCTGGTTCTTGAAGCTCAAAGCTTTACTTTTGGGGCTCTGTCGAAAACGTAAAGAGCTGCGTGCAGCTAATAGTCAACAGGTCCAGTTGATCCAAAGGGATATTGATCATTTTAAAGCAAGCTTCAAGCATACACGCATTTCAGTGGAAGACCTCAACGAAGCAGAGCTTAACGTGATCAAATTCTGTCAGAAGTTCTCTGATGAGATTTTAGCTCTACTCAAGGGACAGAATGTGAAGCGCAGTAGCCACTTGTATAAGCTGAACCCTATGTTTCAAGACGGTCTGTTGCAAGTTGGTGGAAGGCTATGTTGCGCGGCTATGCCAGAAAGTTGTAAGCAGCCTGTCATTCTGTCTAGAGACTTTCCCATTGTTGATGTAGTTCTACGACAGATCCATGAGGAAACTGGACATGGAGGCCGCCATCATATGCCCTCCGAACTGCGGCAGAGATTTTGGATCCCTAGTGCCAACACAGCCATTCGAAAGGTTCTCTCAAAGTGTGTTACATGCTGTCGCTTACACGGAACAGTTGGGGAACAACTAATGGCTGATCTTCCACGAAATCAGTTGATACCAGTTGATCCAACCTTCACCAGAGTTGGGGTGGATTATTTCAGACCATTTGAAGTGAAACGTGGAAGAAGCCTCACAAAGAGATATGGTGTTATAGTCACCTGTTTAGCTGTTCGCGCAGTTCACATTGAGCTTGCCTCATCATTGGACACGGACTCGTGCATAAACGCAGTCCGGCGCTTCACAGCAAGGAGAGGACAAGTGAAAGAGATTCGTTCAGATAATGGGATGAACTTTGTTTGGGCCAATCGTGAACTGAAGGCAGCCATTGCTGACTGGAACACCTCCAAATTTCAGCATTTGTTTCATCAATATGGGATTAAATGGACATTTAACCCTCCCACAGCTTCTCATCATGGCGGACTGTGGGAGTGGTTAATAAGATCAGTTAGAAAGGTGTTGAATTCTACTGTGAGAGAACAAGTCCTTGATGAAGAAAGCCTTCACACAGTCTTATGTGAGGTTGAGTCGATCATCAACAGCCGACCTATCACAAAGGCATCTAGTGACCCAAATGACTTGGAGGCACTGACACCCAATCATCTCCTGCTGCTGAAGGTGAAACCATCATTACCACCAGGATTATTCGACAAGAATGATCTCAACTCACAGCGTAGATGGAGGATTTCTTTTGGAAGAGATGGATTAAAGAGTACCTACCTCAACTCCAAGAGCAGCAATGATGGTCCACAGTATCAAGAAACTTTGCAGAAGGAGATGTGGTTTTTCTGGCAGATGACTGTGCTCCAAGAAATTCATGGAATATGGGAAAAGTCATTGAGGCAATTCCAGACAAGAAGGGGCTTGTTTGCAGAGGTCACATCAATACAAAACCAACATCTTGGACAGACCCATCACAAAGATTTGTCTCCTCATGGAATCTGAATGGGCAGGTGGTAAAGACTTAGCCCCCACGATGAGCCATGTGCTGGAAACCTCTGGCTCTCTCTCTCTGGCTCTCTGTCTGTCTGTCTGTCTCTCTTTCTCCTTTTTCTTTCAGAAAATGGACCTGTCAAGCTGACTGGCGAAATATTGGACTGTGTGCTTACCAAGCACTTCCTTTTCATATTTTGTAACATCAAATGTTTGATAATACAAATTCCTGTTCATTTTATGTATTGATGTAATTTGATATGACATTTGTTATGGATGTGGTAATTGTTCTAGGCTTTAGCATTATCAAAACAATTAGGGGCCGGTAATGTAGGAGCCAAATGCCTCCTAATGGTTAATAATTAATGTTTTAGTTAGTAATTTGAATAATTAGTTTAAATACTTTTTTTACACATTGTATACTGTAGGTAACTGCTTTCTTTATGCATGTATTAAGTTTGCCATGCAGTCTTAAATAGGTGCATGTCACTTTAAGAACTGGAGAAGAGTGTTCCTGGGTTAACGCGCTCTAGTCAGTGGAAGTTGAGTGGAATTGCTAGTAGCCTAGATGGAAGAGTGGAGCCACACGGTTTTCTGACCGTGCATAACCTACGTGTATTCATGCTTTGTGCATACGTGTATTAGGTCAGGTTAAAAGTTATTATTTCATGGATGCAATTCATTATTTCACTGTATGCCTTCAAGCAAGTTTAGATAAATACTTAAAACACAAAGGAAGAATCATTCTTGGACCAAACAGACAAGTGGAACACGCATTAGCCGTAAGGCTGTTCTCTTTTATTTAGTTTAGTTTATCAGGATAGCTATAGCAGCCCTTTCAGTGACTTTAAATCTTAAAACAGTTTAACAAAAACAGTACTGTCCCATCCATTTGTTAAAGGTTAGAATTGGCCTTGTGTTAACAAAGCTCTTCTCCTTGCGCTGCAGGAGATGGCGTCACGGACCAGCTCGTAGAAATTTACCTTGAATGTGGTTCTGTATGACAAAATGCACGAGTAATTAGTATCGTCTGAAAAGGGTTATTATTCATTCAGTCGACCTGCAAGTAAATGTATTCGGAGGACATGTCATTATCAGAGAATGAATGCACTTTTAAATGAAACAAGAGACTTTATTCGTCTTACAGCTGCACACACACACACACACTCACACACATGCACATGCGTGCACACACATGTGCAGGGAGTGATGGGGAAGAAATATTCCTCCTGCATTCATCCCATCCTGCTGTCCTTCCTCCAGGGGCAGCCAGGGGCAGCTAGGGGCAGTGGGCAGCCAGGGGGCCAGTTTCACGTGGACATACTTAGAGGGTATGTCATATAATTTCTTGTATTACAATACACTTTAGGTTTTAGGGGCAGAGAGGGCCCCAGGGCTGATATGTGGACCACATATACTAGGACTTGTCAAAGTCCAGACCTCGGTTCGCATTTGGACTGCTGCAAGTCAATGCTGACCCAGCCCATACCTCATGTCCATCCAGCCATCCATTATCCGAACCGCTTATCCTGCTCTCAGGGTCGCAGGGATGCTGGAGCCTATCCCAGCAGTCATTGGGTGGCAGGCAGGTGGGGAGACAGGCCATCACACACACACACACACACACACACACACACACACACACACACACACACACACACACACACACACACACACACACACACACAGGAGAGGAGAGAACTAGTGCGACCATAAATGGTGTTAACGACTAGCCTACTGGTATGCGAGTTTCATTGGGGTCAGAGCCAATCAGAGGCAGAGTAGGGCGGGTCTTCGCAGAACATTACTACTATTACTACCTCTACTACTACTTTCGGTTGCTCCCATTAGGGATCGCCACAGTGGATCATCTCTTTCCATTTCTTCCTGTTCTCTGCGTCTTCCTCTTTCACACCAACCACCTGCATGTCTTCCCTCACCACATCCATAAACCTCCTCTTTGGCCTTCCTCTTTTCCTCTTCCCTGGCAGCTCCATATTCAGCATCCTTCTTCCAATATACCCAGCATCTCTCCTCCACACATGTCCAAGCCATCTCAATCTTGCCTCTATTGCTTTGTCTCCAA
The DNA here is from genome assembly GCF_029633865.1 of Lampris incognitus. Classification (NCBI taxonomy): domain Eukaryota; kingdom Metazoa; phylum Chordata; class Actinopteri; order Lampriformes; family Lampridae; genus Lampris; species Lampris incognitus. Next base: position 96,760,349 of record NC_079213.1, on the reverse strand, counting down.
ACCGTCCAACCCGAGCTGTCCCTCTAATATCATCGTTCCTAATCCTGTCCTTCTTCATCACTCCCAGTGAAAATCTTAGCATCTTCAACTCTGCCACCTCCAGCTCCGCCTCCTGTCTTTTCATCAGTGCCACTGTCTCCAAACCATATAACATTGCTGGTCTCACAACCATCTTGTAAACCTTCCCTTTAACTCTTGCTGGTACCCTTCTGTCGCAAATAACCCTTGACACTCTTCTCCACCCACTCCACCCTGCCTGCACTCTCTTCTTCACCTCTCTCCTGCACTCCCTGTTACTTTGGACCGTTGACCCAAAGTATTTAAACTCATACACCTTCACGACCTCTTCTCCTTGAATCCTCACCATTCCACCGTCCTCGCTGTCACTCACACATATGTATTCCATCTTTCATTCCTCTTCTCTCCAGTGCATACCTCCACCTCTCCAGGCTCTCCTCAACCTGCACCCTTCTCTTACCACAGGTGTTCACAGAACATTATAAAAGTAATAACATAACAAGTTACAAGTCAGTTCAATTGTATTTGTATAGCCCAATATCACAAATTACAAATTTGCTTCAAGGGGCAAGTGATCGATTAAATGTCATTTTGTTATCGCCAATCATTCCGGACACCTATGACCTTGAATAAGAGTCAGATGTCGGTGAGTAATAGGTTCGAGAACCCCTGCCACACGCCGTACAGCACAGATAAAGCCAGGGGACATTTAGATTAGCTGCCTAACAGGAAATGGTGCGGCTGTTCATTCCCTAGAAGGTATTTTGAGTTTGAATGTTAATCCAATATCAAGTGATTTTCCCCGAGAACAGATCAATGTGGTGTGCATGTCATTTCAAGGCGACAAATAGGCTTCTTAACATATTTATATGTATTTGGATAATCAGTAGAGTAATTTTTTTTTTAAAGAAAATGTCCAGCAGTATTGGACCACAGTTGAAAACAACGAATAAAAAAACTTGTTGCTCCATAAGAAAATAGGCCTCTTCTCCACCTTTCCAAAGTGTGATGAATTATTGATTAAACACTTAACACCAGTCTGTCGTTGATTGTTTCGACGCCACCTTTCCTATACTAGAAAACAATTTCGCTAATAACACATTTTAAAGCTACTCAGGAATCTCTCAACAAACACAGAAGCATGCTATGTTTAGCAGGGCCGGCTTTAGGCCTTGAAAAGGAGAGGCCATCTTGAGATTAAAAAAGGGGAGGTGTGAGGGCTGTCTTCTATAAACCCTTTCACCTCCTCTTGCCTTCACGGCCGGCCAGTTTCAGTGGCGGTGAGTCAACGGGAAGGGGAGTGTGGCCGCAGCGGGATTCGACTAATCCATGTTTATAAGGTGTCAATACGAGAGGCTGCTGGACGGGAGAGACTCTTTTCCAGATTAAAGACAAACCTGACAGCTTTAAGTCGGAGAGGAGAGAGGAGACTGGGCCGACGGAGCAGCCAGTTCACAATAAGGATGCCGCCGCTACTGACCACAAAGCTCACACTTTAAATGGACCGACGCGGACGTGACGGAAGTGAAAGTCTGATATGGTGGTACAGATTTGATCATACATTTGGAAAAGATGCACAAATGATTATTTTCATATCATATAACCTTTCTGAATAACAAAGCTATTTAAATGCTGCAAATCCAGTTTCCAGATTCTGAAGGGGAGACATTTACTAATCCCCCCATTTTACAAAACCGTACATCGCCAGCTCCAACTTCATGATGTCGAGTAGCTGTCCAGAAACTGTCAGCCCAGACAAGTCAGATTCACAGTCAAGCAGACAGTGTTGTTAAAAAAATGCCAAGAAAGCACAGCAGCGGATGTTCTTCCGACGACAGCTGAAGAGACTCCATGTCAGCCCGCACATCCTGGTTCAGTTCCACAGGGCCGTCATAGAGAGCATCCAGACCTCATCCATCACTGTCTGGTATGACTCTGCGTCTGCTCGCTCTAAGGTCAAGCTGTAAAGAGTTGTACGCATGGCTCAAAGGGTCATCGGCTGCCACCTGCCCTCTATCAAGGGCCTACACAGCTCCAGAGCCAGGTTACATGCAGGGAAGATTGTAGCTGATCCCTATCCAGCCCACAGCCTGTTCATAAGACTGCCTTCTGGATGGCGGTGCAGATCTAGGTCGACTAAAACCACACGCCACCAGAACAGCTTCAATCCTAAAGTGGTAGTCCTTCTCAATACCACCTGAAATCTTGTATGGTAGGTTGTATTTCTGTATCTACATGGGACCACTGTGCATTCAGCACATTACCATTTACCTACTGGGAATTGTATACATCATTTAGCACTTATTTTTATCTATTTATTTACCCCCCCCTTTCTCCCCAATTGTATCTGGCCAATTACCCCACCCTTCCGAGCCATCCCAGTTGTTGCTCCACCCCCTCTGCTGATCCAGGGAGGGCCGCAGACTACCACATGCCTCCTCCGTTACATGTGGAGTCGCCAGCCGCTTCTTTTCACCTGACAGTGAGGAGTTTTACCAGGGGGACGTGGCACGTGGGAGGATCTCGCTATTCCCCCCAGTTCCCCCTACCCCTCGAACAGGCGCCCTGACCGACCAGAAGAGGCACTAGTACAGTGACCAGGACACATACCCACATCCGCCTTCCCACCCGCAGACACAGCCAATTGTGTAGGGACACCCGATCACGCCGGCTAATCGGACGCCCCCTATTTATTTTTAATTAATACCACTCACTGTGATGGCCTGGCAGCCTGTCCAGGGTGTCTCCCCGCCTGCCACCCAATGACTGCTTGGATAGGCTCCAGCATCCCCATGACGCTGAGAGCAGGATAAGTGGTTAAGACAATGGATGGATGGAGGACTACTCACAGCTCTGATGTTGTATGTTGTATTGTATATTATATTATATATTGTACATCTTGTATCCACTAATGTATTGCACACTGTATTGTATTTATTGTGTATTCTGTTGAGTTACTGTCATGAGCTGCACGAAGAACACCAAGTAAAACTCCTAGTGCATGTAATGTAAGCGAATAAAGGTGATTCTGATTCTGATACCCCCCTCACCCCACAGCACGGTCTGTGTTGACAAGTCGGATGGAGGACATGGTTCACATTCAGGCTCCAACAAGCAAACACTGCATCTGTCTGCCAGCAGGAGTGTTTATTGTTTGGCAGGAAAAGCTCTGTTTAATCTCAGTGAAGGTCCGCTCTGGTCATTTGGCCCTACCTTTGGCCCAGATTGTCTTGTCTCCCTCTTTGTGAACCATATCTGCTGTCATCAGACCTACTGTATTTGCCCTCAGGGTTTGTCTGGATGCCTGATCTTAAGAGCCCTCCAGGCACCAAGAGCTGTCGAGGGAAATGTTGCGGCTTGTCATCCCTTTTAAAATACCACTAATACGAAACCACAGGAGGAAAAGCATCTACTCGTAGTGGACCAACACATAAACATTTTTGACAGCCTTTATTTTAAGCCATTTTATTGATGAATGGATCTAAATTGTCCAAGTTACTAAGAGCTTCCACAGGCATTGCCCAAAATCATTTAACAGTTTATTAAATATCTGTTTTGCTCAAAATTGTACACATCATCACAGTTCTGCTTAACTAATTTTTGGCAGTCTAAAGGCACATTATTCATACTGACATTTAAGTACATACTGACATTTAACATCATCTTGACAGGCAATTTTTACAGTATACAATGAATATGGATTTAGTGTGTGGATTGAATCCACACACTAATAAAAAACAAAATGACAACTGAGGAAAAAGCATACAGATGTTTTAACGATACAAAATTAGAGGCCAAACAGGAAGGATTGGTATCTTAGTTCCCCGTCTGTGCAAATAGTAGCCCGAGAATAGCTCCCTGCTCTCATGTCTATGGAAGAGGAGGAGTAGATGGGGGGGGGGGGGTCACATTGGGAGCCTCTCCTGCTCCCCTTCACATGTCGTCAGCGTGGGGCCGCAGCCTTGCCCGGCGGTTTGGGTCTAAGGTCAAGGTGGCAATGTGACCAGTAATGGGGTCTGCATGGAAACGGCTAACCTCGTCTTCTTGACTGTTATTGTGATGCATGAGCTCCAAACCTGACAGCTTTCGGCTGACTCCCAGCTTCGACACCGCCGAGGTGATATCTTCCAGGTGCGGGTCCCCTGGAAAATGTCCACCCAGTGACTCGGGTTCATCTTCGGTGGAGAATGAGTGGTCGCTGACAGGAAGCACCCTGGAGGCTTGAAGGCTGTGCAGAGACCGTGACTGGACTGTGCGAGAATAAGGACATAGAGGGAAGATAAAGAAGGTGGAAACTCTGTGGACAGCTCCAAATATTCTGTTCTTTTTTTGTGTCCCCCCCCTTTTCTCCCCAATTGTAGCCAGCCAATTACCCCCCTCTTCTGAGCCGTCCTGGTCGCTGCTCCACCCCCTCTGCTGATCCGGGGAGGGCTGCAGACTACCACATGTCTCCTTCGATACATGGGGAGTCACCAGCCACTTCTTTTCACCTGACAGTGAGGAGTTTCACCAGGGGGACGTAGCACGTGGGAGCATCACGCTATTCCCCCCAGTTCCCCCTCCCCCCCGAACAGGAGCCCTGACTGACTGGAGTAGGTGCTAGTGCAGCCACCAGGAAACATACCCACATTTGCCCCCCCCCCCCTGCAGACACGGCCAATTGTGTTTGTAGGGACGCCCGACCAAGGCCGAGGTAACACGGGGATTCGAACCGGCGATCCCTGTGTTGGTAGGCAGCGGAATAGACGCCCCTAGTGTTATGTTCTTTTAAGTGCTTGTTGCCTTGTTGTGTTTGTATGTGTGCATTTGTATGAGTGTGAGTATCAGAGACAACGAAGCTTGTCGTCACTGTCTACAAACATGTGACTTTGCCTCTGGCCATGCCACTATTCAAGTAAAGCATCCTCCCAAGGCCACCACAGTTTACATTTATTAATTGTATTTTGGTGCTGTGCTATTTACAATGCTGTTTTATTATCAAACCATTGGGCAATTTGGGAGCCTTGGGATGGGCAGCCGGTAAGGATGACTCACTTCTAACCGGACTGAAGTCTCCTTGACTGACTTCGGTGTCGGAGAATGGCTTGAGGCTGGGAAACAGGATTAGGGAGAAGGACAGCAGAAGCACCTGAGGGAGAGAGGGGACAAATCAAATTTTAAATCCCCCCCGCAGGTCGGACCGTACACAAACACAATGCGGCTGCTTGGGAGATGTCTTTGTGAATATGGTTTCTGCCTGTGATTCCCAGAATAAACACGTCTTGGTGCTGTTCCAAGTCTCCTTTGGTATCTTGTATTAGGCTCTTTGTCTTACTGGGAATTCAGACTCGTTCATATTCACGAGAGTGGATGTTGTAAAGCCTACTGATGTTGCTTTAGGTCCTGTGTTTGATTTACCTGCTATGACCAGAAGAGAACAAACTGGTCCAGCTCAAGCAGTGTATTTTACTGTTTGCTAGTTGTGTGTCCTTTGTGTGCCATTGTATTGTGTGTGTCTCTCTACAAGGCTGTGCCATCCAGTGCAGCCTTAAGGAGAGAGAGAGAGTGTGTAGTGTGTGTGTGTGTGTGTGTGTTTCTAACTTCAGGGGCCTATAATCTTTTGTAAACATGCCATTTAATTTGTGTAATAAAAATTACATTTTCAGGCTTGGTTTGGTGTGCGTCTGGTGTGCCTTCCCTGTGTGTTTATCTGTCTGACTCATAAACAAAGAATTTACTTTTTTTTCTTTTTTTGTTTTGTTTTGTTTACCAGAACGCAGGTCGCTGTTTGGGCTGTCTTGTTAGAGCTGTTCATAACTAAAGCCCGAAGCCTGTGCAGCTGCTCGATCAATGACCTGCAGAAACAGATGGGAGGACAAATAAAGTGAGGACGGAGAAGAGACACAAAAAAAGGATCTGAAGAATGCCAAAGGCATAGAAAATAAATAAAAAAAGAAAGAAAGAAGGCAAAAAAAAAGAAAGAATATATATATATATATATATATATATATATATATATATATATATATATATATATATATATATATATAAATAGATTAAACGAAGAACAACCAACAGATTAAGAGAGACAGGATGCCGGGGGGGGGGGGGAGTCTTAAAAAAGCGAGAGAATAATTTGAATTCCTCACGTGTTGCATTTCTCCAGCCGGAACACTTTCCTCTGCAGCTCCTGGTTGTGTGCGTTGCAGGCGGCCATCCTACAAGAGAATAAAAGCCCCGAGAGAAGGAGGCGGGACGCGGCAGAGTCATCAGAGAACAACAGCTTTGTGGTACCGAGAGGCCGTTTAGTCAGAATCGCACGCAGGACACAGCTGCACAGCAGCACGCCCTCGGCGTCAGCCTAAACCTCGCGACGTGTTCAGTCAGCACCAATGGGATTCATACTGTTTATCAAAGGTTTAATACCGGTGAATCACAACCACTCCATTTATGAATCAAATGAATTTTCACGTCTTTTTTTTTTCTTTTTTTTTTTTTAAATGATGAACATGCTGGTCCCCAGCTGTGCATGCTAGCCCCTGTCTTAACTGGACCACAGAGACCCAGCCTCCCTCTCCATGTTCATTTTCTTTCTCTTTTTTCCCCCCACTGCTAGTCCTCTGACCTGCTCTCTAGCCCATCGATGTACTCCTTCTTCTTCTTCCGGCTCTCCTGGGCGGACTGTTTATTGCGTATCTTTCGGCGAATTTTCTTCAGAATCCTTTCTTCATACTGATGGATGCGGGCGGAGAAAATAAATATTCAGTTGGAGTTTAGCCCCCTGTTGCTTTATGTTGTTCATTGTTTGTGTGTTCTTTTTTTCCTTCTTTTTTGAGATGCAAACAGTAGTAGAGGTTTGTACCTTGGTGAGCGGCAGTTGGCTCGGCAGTGTCATTCCCTCCTTGGCTAAGAGCTTCTTCTCATCCTCATTGAGAACCAGCTCTTGAGTGGACTGTTGGGGCGGCTGCGGGGGCTAGCAAAAGAGAAAAATACAAATATGTACAACATCACCGCTTAACTCTCTCTGTCAAATTCACGTGCACCCTCCCCTCTCGTTTTTTTAACACCCTTTTTCTGGACCCTAAGAGGAAGCAGAATTGGATTTGATGGCTGCTAACCACAACATCTCTTCTTCATCAATCTCATTTTATGGCTTCCTCAAAGAAATTATACTGCCTGAGCTTAAGTCATGTCCTGCCTCTCTCTCTCTCTCTCTCTCTCTCTCCCCCCTCTTTCTTTCTCTCTCTCCCCCCTCTCTTCCTCTCTCTTTCTCTCTTTTTCTCTCCCTCTCTCTCTCCCCTTGCTCCCCCCCCCTCTCTGTGAGTGTGTAGGAGTCTGCGGTATCGCCACAGCTCTTCACCATGCTCAGGAAGCTCCAAAGCAAAACGAACAAAAACACTATGGCGCCAACAGGGATCCAGTGTATGTGATGACGTCCACCTTCAATGGGGGGTTTCTTTGTCATTCAAATGTCTGTGACGGTTAACACTGAACGCGGTGCAGTATTTGAAAATGCAGGTGGAGATTTCAACATGAGTCACCAGCTACACGGCTGAGAGCCATGCGGGGTGGAAAGAAAAAGCATCTTTCATTAAAGGGAAATTCCACAGCAGCTGAACCCTTAGCTTGGTATTCTGCACCAGCAGGCAGTTTCCTTTTTTGAAGACGATATCTGGAAATGTAATCTGCTTAGATGTTACTAACCATCTCCTTTACCCAAATCCAACCCCTGTTGTCTTTGTCCTATAGATGTCAACATTGGTAAATTACAGTTATAAAATAATTCTTTCCTTCACCTCATGTGATCTGATGATGTCAGATCTCAGGTGACGTTCGGTTCACTTTGCTCATGACAGCTCATTATGTCAAATTATAGAGCATCTGAGAACCATTTTGGGATTATTATCATTTGTTTTGGCTATGACTAATTCTGCATCACTCTCGTCCCTTCTGTCATCTTCTACCCTCTGTGTGAATGCTGTGTTGAAGTCTGCCTCTTGTGTGCATGTGAAGCCTATTCTGTCTGCAGGTCCCGCTGGCTCTCGACTGCGTCTGTGGGTTTGCCTGACGTTGTCTTGGATGGTCACAGATTCACCAAATATGCCTTGTACCCTCCTCTCCTTAGAATTTTTATTACCCAGTACATTTAGAAATTTATTTGCTGGGGCATCCAGGTAGCATACCGGTCTATTCTGTTGCCTACCAACATGAGGATCGCTGGTTCGAATCCCCGTGTTACCTCCGGCTTGGTCATGCGTCCCTACAGACACAATTGTCCGTGTCTGCGGATGGGAAGCCGGATGTGGGTATGTGTCCTGGTCACTGCACTAGCACCTTCTCTGGTCAGTCGGGGTGCTTGTTCGGGGGAGAGGGGGAACTGGGGGGAATAGCGTGATCCTCCCACGTGCTATGTCCCCCTGGTGAAACTCCTCACTGTCAGGTGAAAAGAAGCGGCTGGCAGCTCCACATGTATCGGAGGAGGCATGTGGTAGTCTGCAGTCTTCCCCGGATCTGCAGAGGGGGTGGAGCAGTGACCAGGATGGCTCGGAAGAGTGGGGTAATTGCCCGGGTACAATTGGGGAGAAAATACATTACAATCTATACATTAACTACAGTGGTGTGAAAAAGTGTTTGTCCCCTTCCTGATTTCTTATTTTGTTGCATGTTTGTCACACTTAAATGTTTCAGATCATCAAACAAATTTAAATATTAGACAAAGATAACACAAGTAAACACAAAATGCAGTTTTTTAATGAAGGTTTTTATTATTAAGGGAAAAGAAAAATCCAAACCTACATGGCCCTGTGTGAAAAAGTGATTGCCCCCCCCCCCTGTTAAAACATAAATTAAGATTGGTTTATCACATCTTTGGAAAGCTGAGTTCAATTTCTCTAGCCATACCCAGGCCGGATTACTGCCACACCTCTTCTCAATCAAGAAATCACTTAAATAGGACCTGCCTGACAAAGTGAAGTAGACCAAAAGATCCTCAAAAGCTAGATATCATGCTGCGATCCAAAGAAATTCAGGAACAAATGAGAAACAAAGTAAATGAAATCTATCAGTCTGGAAAAGGTTATAAAGCCATTTCTAAAGCTTTGGGACTCCAGCGAACCACAGTGAGAGCCATTATCCACAAATGGCGAAAACATGGAACAGTGGTGAACCTTCCCAGGAGTGGCAGGCCGACCAAAATCACCCCAAGAGCGCAGCGACGACTCATCCAAGAGGTCACAAAAGACCCCACAACAACATCCAAAGAACTGCAGGCCTCACTTGCCTTAGTTAAGGTCAGTGTTCATGACTCCACCATAAGAAAGAGACTGGGCAAAAATGGCCTGCATGGCAGAGTTCCAAGACGAAAACCACTGCCGAGCAAAAAGAACATAAAGGCTCATCTCAGTTTTGCCAGAAAACATCCTGATGATCCCCAAGACTTTTGGGAAAATACTCTGTGGACTGACGAGACAAAAGTTGAACTTTTTGGAAGGTGTGTGTCCCATTACATCTGGCGTAAAAGTAACACAACATTTCAGAAAAGGAACATCATACCAACAGTAAAATATGGTGGTGGTAGTGTGATGGCCTGGGGCTGTTTTGCTGCTTCTGGACCTGGAAGACTTGCTTTGGTAAATGGAACCATGAATTCTGTTGTCTACCAAAAAATCCTGAAGGAGAATGTCCAGCCATCTGTTCGTGACCTCAAGCTGAAGCGCACTTGGGTTCTGCAGCAGGACAATGATCCAAAACACACCAGCAAGTCCACCTCTGAATGGCTTAAGAAAAACAAAATAAAGACTTTGGAGTGGCCTAGTCAAAGTCCTGACCTGAATCCAATTGAGATGCTGTGGCATGACCTTAAAAAGGCGGTTCATGCTCGAAAACACTCCAATATGGCTGAATTAAAACAATTCTGCAAAGATGAGTGGGCCAAAATTCCTCCACAACGCTGTAAAAGGCTCATTGCCAGTTATCGCAAACGCTTGATTGCAGTTGTTGCTGCTAAGGGTGGCCCAACCAGTTATTCGGTTTAGGGGGCAATCACTTTTTCACACAGGGCCATGTAGCTTTGGATTTTTTTTCCCTTAATAATACAAACCTTCATTTAAAAACTGCATTTTGTGTTTACTTGTGTTATCTTTGTCTAATATTTAAATTTGTTTGATGATCTGAAACATTTAAGTGTGACAAACATGCAAAAAAATAAGAAATCAGGAAGGGGGCAAAGACTTTTTCACACCACTGTATATATATGGGCGGCACTGGCGCAGTGGTTAGCCCAGTTGCCTAATAGCAAGAAGGCCCTGGGTTCGAGCCCTTGGGTAGTTGAACCTTGGTGGGCCATCCTAGGTCATCCTTTGTGTGGAGTTTGCATGTTCTACCTGTGTCTGCGTGGGTTTCCTCCGGGGGCTCTGGTTTCCTCCCACAGTCCAAAGACATGTAGGTCAGGTGAATTGGCCATACTAAATTGTCCCTAGGTATGTGTGTGTGTGTGTGTGTGTGTGTGTGTGTGTGTGTGTGTGTGTGTGTGTGTGTGTGTGTGTGTGGGCCCTGTGTGATGGCCTGGCAGCCTGTCCAGGGTGTCTCCCCGCCTGCAGCCCAATGACTGTTGGGATAGGCTCCAGCATCCGCGCAACCCTGAGAGCAGGATAAGCAGTTCGGATAATGGATGGAACTGTATATATTCTACATTACCTCGCTCTGTGTGTAATATATGATGTTACATTATAATTCTGTTACTTTTGTGTATTTTGTGCATGCGACAACTATTGCATGTCTGTCCGTCTTGGAGGAAGGGTCCCTCCTCTGTTGCTCTTCCTGAGGTTTCTCCCATTTTTTTTTCTTTTTCTGATAAGGTTTTCTTGTGGAGTTTTTCCTCATTTGTATTTAGGGTCCATGGATGGAGGGTGTTGTATAATGTTGTATATTGTACTGAGTGTAAAGCCGTCCGGGACAATCATGTGATTTTAGGCTGCACAAATAAAATTGACTTTAGCAGACGAACAATTTAGATGTCAAAATCATAGTGTTTCTCTTAAACAAAAGGTTGTAGTGTGTGTTAAGGTTTGAAGTGAAGCAGAAGCAGGTGGTTGTTGAAAGGGTTTACTGTGTGCACAGTGAAACTTCTCTACATAAATTATGGTTGAACTAAAGAGGTTTACTTGCAAAATTGGAGGCCTTACCCCCAAGCGTTTGCAAGATTGCTTTTTTCAGTAGCTGTAGACACCTATTTATTTTTGTCCAAACACACACGCACACGCACACACACATACACAAACACACACACACACACACACACACACACACACACACACACACACACACACACACACACACACACACACACACACACAATTTGATTCACAAACTTGAAGAGGAGGGTAAACTATGGGTGTTACACATAAGTCAGTTTGATTTGGTATACACACACAGACACTAACACACAACACCACACACTTACTGCCTCTGGTGTGCCAGACAAAAGCAAGTCCTTCACAGTAAGGGAGAAACCAGCAGACAGCTGGGGTCTGTGTACATCACAAGGATACTGTGCTCCTCCTGTCCTGCCGGGTGGGAAGCCAGATTCCCAGCCATCTGTATCCGTACAGAAAGACACAAAGCCATACACAACCACTGATCAGTCGGATTTGCTCGTGTAATTGTTTGGATGGTTGCAAAGACAATTAACTCCTAGATGCAAAAATGACATTTGGCGCCCGGGCATTGTCCAAATACCCAGTTTTCATAGTGCGTCTATTTTTCATCATGTTGACGTCTTTTCCATGATCTTGTAAACTATTGTACACAACCACTTTAATAAAAGAAAAGCAAAAGCTCTTGGTAATCAGATTTAATTGCACGCAGGCATGTAGCTAGAGAGATAACCGTTTAAATGCACCAATTCCCCCCTCCTTGTTTCAGTGGTTTTTTGTTTGTTTGTTTATAATCTTATCTCATCATAATCTCATCATAGCACATGTAAAAGGTAAACTAAACTGTAGTTGATATAAAATATATGTCATTGTGAATTTTCTGTATTTTGCGTAGTTTGCGACTCACTGGATCTAGTGGAGAAGTTGAATTCTGGGGCCTTCTTATTTTGAGACAGGGGCCTGAAGTACTGAGGTTCCTCCGGGGGACTTTCGGGCCGCTGAGGGCTGTCCAGCTGGTCTGAGGGTGGGTCCTCGCTGATACCACTGTCACTGGGGGAAGGGGACCAGAGAGGGGAGCCCGAAACAGAATCGCTGCCTCTCAGCAGGGCGTTAAGAAAGTCACCGTCTGTTTCTTCAACCGGTAGCATCTGCAAATACAGAAGATTAATTACGATTAAGTTTCCTTTATTAATCCCCTTGGTAAAATTCAGTTACTGCAAATTAACCCATCCTAGGTGTGATCTGTGCCGCTAGGAGCAGTGGGCTGCCACCTTCATGCTGCGCCCGGAGACTAACTCGTTCTTTTCCCATTGCCTTGGTCGGGGGCACAGACAGATAGGAGTACAAACCCTAACATGCATGTTTCTTTTTGATGGTGGGGGAAACCGGAGCACCTGGAGAAAACCTGTCACAGCCTCTCGCCCTTGACATCAAAGCGATCGCCCTTGACACCTGCTACACCAGCTGACACCTGCTACACCAGCTGACACCTGCTGACCCCCCCTTCACCCCGGCACGCCAGCTGGCCATCAAGCAATCGCCCTCACCCTTAAAAGGCCTCCACTATGGACCAGTCTTCGCTGGAACGTCGCCATTCATGGACTTCTGCCTGCCTGCCTACCTGCCACTGAGCCAACTCCTGCTCTACGCCCGAGATCGGTCACTTCAATAAAGACTTGATTCTTCACTTACCTGGTTGTCCCGTCTGCTTTTGGGTTCTTTCCTGACACGTGACAGTACGTTCCAGCCACTATGGACCCAGCAGACCATTCCACCACAGACCTGGCCACGGTCTGCCAGGCTGTAGCCAACCAGGAATCGGTCCTCGGCCAGCACAGCCAGGTGCTACAGGAGATGGCTGACGCCCTCCGTGAGCTCGGCTCAAAGATCTCCGGAATCCAGACCCAACTTAGAGCCTCCGCTAGCCCAGGACCCGCCCCTCCAGCTCCGCCACCCTCAGCGCCATCAACTTCGGCTAAGGAACCATGGGTTGCCCCGCCCGATAAGTATGATGGAGATTTTGGACTTTGTCGCCCTTTTTCGCCCCAGTCATATTCCACGGATGGAGCCAAAGTCGCTTACATCATGGGTCTTCTCCGGGGAAGCGCTCTGGATTGGGCTACAGTGGTGTGGGAGATGCGGGCCTCCACTTCCTCATCCTACGCTGAGTTCACCACTGCTTTTCGCCAGGTTTTTGATCATCCCGTGCTGGGAAAGGATGCTTCAAAAAGACTGATCTCTCTCCGCTAGGGTTCCCGCAGTGTCGCTGACTACTCAGTTGAGTTCCGTACGCTATCAGCGGAGAGCGGATGGAACAACGAGTCCCTCCAGGCCGGGTTTTCCAACGGCTCAACCCGGAGGAGCGTCAACGCCGCATCACCGAGAACAGCTGCTTGTATTGTGGTCAGCCTGGTCACTTTCTTGCCTCCTGCCCTCACCGTCCGTCAAACTAGCAGGCTCACGAGGGAGGGGGAGGATCCTCGTGAGCCCAACTGTCTGCCCTCTGTCTCCTCGTCCACGTACCCAGTTGCAAGCTACCATCAGTTTTAAAGGTCAGTCCACTAAACTTTTGGCTTTAATTGACTCTGGAGCTGATGAAAGCTTTTTGGATGCAAGTGTTGTGAAGCAGTTAGGTCTTGCCACTGTGAGTCTGGACCAGCCTCTTGGAGCTAATGCCCTGGATGGACGTCTCCTGGCCCAGATAACCTCTAAGACCGAGCCTGTGCGCCTCCTGTTGTCGGGAAACCATCAAGAGGAGCTAAGTTTTTTCGTTATCAATTCTCCATTTGTTCCCATTATACTTGGTCATCCCTGGCTGGTTAAGCATAGTCCCCATATTGATTGGTCATCGGCCAGAATTTCAAGTTGGAGTCCCGTCTGTCATGCCATATGCCTCCAGTCTGCTCTGCCTCAGTCTGTCCCCAGTCAAGTGTCAAGCTCTGAGACCTCTGACCTGTCACTGGTGCCTCCAGAGTACCATGACCTCCAAGCCGTGTTCAACAAGCAGCAAGCTCTCTCCCTGCCTCTTCATTGCCCCTATGATTGCGCTATTGACCTGCTGCTGGGCGCTCCCCTCCCCAGCAGTCGTCTATATAGCCTCTCCAAGCCTGAGCGGGAGTCCATGGAGAGGTACATCAAGGACTCCTTGGCAGCTGGTCTTATTCGCCCGTCATTGTCACCCCTTGGTGCGGGGTTCTTCTTTGTGGCCAAGAAGGACAAAACCCTCCAGCCGTGTATTGACTATAGAGGCCTCAATAACATCACAGTCAAGAATAAGTACCCTCTGCCCCTCATGACTTCTGCTTTTGATTCTCTCCAGGGAGCCACAGTGTTCACTAAACTAGACCTCCGCAATGCTTACCAATTGGTCCGGGTTCGAGACGGAGATGAATGTAAGACTGCCTTCAACACCCCCCTGGGGCATTTTGAATATCTGGTGATGCCATTTTGGTCTCACTAATGCCCCAGCTGTCTTCTAGAGTCTGGTCAATGATGTCCTACGTGACATGTTGGATCGTTTCGTTTTTGTTTACCTGGATGATATCCTGATTTTTTCCAGAGACCTGTCAGCATGTCATGCACGTCCGCCAAGTCCTTCAACGGCTACTGGAGAACCGCCTTTTCGTAAAAGCAGAGAAGTGCGAATTCCATGCCCCTTCAGTCACCTTCCTGGGCTATCGTGGCCGATGGGCAGGTGAGAATGGACCCCGCCAAGGTCAGAGCGGTTCTTGAGTGGCCAAGCCCGACCAGCCATAAGCAGCTTCAGAGGTTCCTCAGTTTTGCCAACTTCTACAGACGGTTCATCCGCAATTACAGCCGTGTTGCGGCCCTACTAACCGCTCTTACCTCCACCTCCAGACAGTTCCTGTGGACCCCTGTAGCAGAGGCAGCTTTCCAAGCCCTCAAGCACCGCTTCACCACAGCTCCTATCCTCATCCAGCCAGACCCAACCAAACAGTTCGTTGTAGAAGTAGACGCCTCTGAGATTGGGGTGGGGGCAGTCCTTTCTCAGCGCTCCAGTGAGGATGGCAAGACACACCCTTGTGCCTTCCTGTCTTGCCGTCTCTCCCCAGCTGAAAGGAACTATGATGTGGGGAATCGTGAGCTCCTGGCGGTCAAATTGGCACTGGAGGAATGGCAACATTTTCTGGAGGGGTCTGAGCTTCCTTTTATAGTGTGGACTGACCATAAGAACCTGGAATACATCCAGTCAGCAAAGCGACTCACCACGCGCCAAGCCAGGTGGGCGCTCTTTTTTGGTCGTTTTAATTTTTCTTTGACGTACAGACCTGGCTCCAGGAATGCCAAGCCCGATGCTCTGTCTCGTGTGCATGGGGAGGAGTCTGAGCCCAAGCTCCAACCTGACACCATCGTTCCCTCTACCTGTGTGGTTGCGGCTGCTGCTGTCACCTGGAACATTGAAAGGGAGGTCATGGCAGCACAACAGACTCAGCCTGACCCAGGTAACGGTCCCCCTGGGCGCTTGTTTGTTCCAGACGCTGTTAAATCTAGTATGTTGCAGTGGGCTCACTCTTCCAAACTTACCTGCCATCCTGAAGTAACCCGTACCCTAGCCTTCCTCCGTAGGCGGTTCTGGTGGCCTTCCATGACAGAGGATACTGGGGCTTTTGTTTCTGCCTGTCCTGTTTGTGCCCAGAATAAGCCCTCCACTCGGGCCAGTGCCGGTCTGCTGCGCCCCCTGCCTGTTCCACACCATCCCTGGTCGCATCTGTCCTTGGATTTCGTCTCTGGTCTGCCCGCCTCTGACGGTAACACCGTTGTACTGACTGTTGTTGATCGCTTTAGTAAATTTGTAAATTTTTTGCCCTTGTCTAAACTGCCTTCGGCTCGAGAGACTGCGGATCTGCTGGTCAGGGAGGTTTTCCGGATCCACGGTCTTCCCCGTGATATAGTGTCTGACCGTGGCCTCCAGTTCACTTCTGCTGTCTGGAAGGCTTTTTGCTCTGCCATCGGTGCCACCGTCAGTCTGTCATCGGGGTTCCATCCTCAGACCAACGGCCAGGCTGAGAGGGCCAACCAGGCATTGGCGACTGTTCTCTGCTGTCGTGTCTGCCAACCCATCCTCTTGGTCCTCACAACTTCCCTGGGTAGAATATGCCCATAACACCTTGCCATCGTCTGCTACTGGGTTGTCCCCTTTTCAATGCCTTTACGGCTATCAGCCTCCCCTTTTTCCTTCTCAAGAGGTAGACATTCCGGTTCCGTCTGTCCAGGCCCATGTCCGTCGGTGCCGTCGGACCTGGCGGCGAGCCCGTGCTGCACTGCTCAGGGCCTCCGGCCGTTACCAGCACTTGGCGGATCGTCATCGCACCCCTGCTCTGGACTACTCCCCCGGTGACCAGATATGGCTCTCTACCAAGGATCTACCCTTGAAATCGGACGCTAAAAAACTGTCCCCCAGGTATATTGGTCCCTTTCCAATTGTCAAAGTCATTAACCCCTCTGTGGTCCGTCTGAAGCTGCCCTGCACTCTCCGGGTTCACCCTTCCTTCCATGTGTCCTGCCTCAAACCTGTCTCTACCAGCCCTCTAGTTCCTCCATCCCCCCCCGCCCCCACCTCCTCGTATGATCAACGATCATCCGGCTTACACAGTTCGTTGTCTCCTGGACTCTCGTCGCCGCGGTCACAGCCTGCAATATCTCGTGGACTGGGAGAGATATGGCCCAGAGGAGAGGTGTTGGGTCCCTCGTTGCCTTGTCCTGGACGCGAACCTCATCCGGGACTTCCACAGGACGCACCCTGATGGGCCTGGTAGGTCGCCCGGTGGCACCCCTCGGAGGGGGGGTACTGTCACAGCCTCTCGCCCTTGACATCAAAGCGATCGCCCTTGACACCTGCTACACCAGCTGACACCTGCTACACCAGCTGACAGCTGCTGACCCCCCCTTCAACCACGCACGCCAGCTGGCCATCAAGCAATCGCCCTCACCCTTAAAAGGCCTCCACTATGGACCAGTCTTCACTGGAACGTCGCCATTCATGGACTTCTGCCTGCCTGCCTACCTGCCACTGAGCCAACTCCTGCTCTACCCCCGAGATTGGTCACTTCAATAAAGACTTGATTCTTCCCTTACCTGGTTGTCCCGTCTGCTTTTGGGTTCTTTCCTGACACGTGACAAAACCCACCGCAGACACAGGGAGAACATGCAAACTCCACACAGAGGATGATCGGGGATGACCCCCAAGGTTGGATAACCCTGGGGTTCGAACCCAGGACCTTCTTGCTGTGAGGCAACATTGCTAACCCCTGGGTCACCGTGCTGCCATATAAAGGCATCATTATCCAAGCTGCCTACCACGGAGGAAAGAAACCCAGTGGAGACATGAGGCTCATCCTTGAGATGACCATTGGCGCCGACCATCAAGATGTTATTGACAACAACAGCAGCAGCAACAACAACAACAGCACATATAGGTTGTGTGACTGAGACAAACGAGGCATTGGCTTACGCACACTGGGTTCCTGAAGTGACCAGATGTGCTGGTTGCCATGGTGTCCTGCTTCCTCTTGACGCAGGATTCCATCATTCTGATCAAACAGCCAGTCAAGCAGCTCCATCCCATCACAACCCTGAAATAAAGGAGTGACGATAACAAGAGAACAAAACAGCAAGAATATTGTGAAAGCATTTATTTGCTGCGCCCGCTGTTTTATTGCTACCCCTTTGGCCTTCCCTGTAAAATATGAGCTCATGGTTTGCGCAGTTCCACAGTACATTACAGTGAATGAACAGCTTGTACAGATTTCGTTTTATAATGCTTTAAATCTCATTTTATTATCATTTTTCATTTTCTTTCCTTTGAGCAAAACAAGGATTTTACTGTACGCCTACTGAACTTTGATCTAAGGGACATTTTAGGTACCCTAAACTCATTTGCTGAAGAATTATAAAAGACTATATACATTTACCTGCTCTGCGTAGTGGTCCATAGTTTCTACTGGTAGGATGACACACAGAAGAACCCCCCACCCAAAATAACACTGATCCAGTCAAATAGTTTTCTTTGTTGTGGAGCAGCTGTGTCCCAGATCCGAAAGACTCTCTACTGTATATCTCAGCACTTGTTCTCAGGTCCAAAGTTTAAGCTCCAACACAACACACCCAGCCGACTTCACCAGCTGCCTTCCCATTGGCTGCACAGCAAGATAGCCTCTGATTGACAGCTCAAAGAAGGCAACTACCGTAAAGCAACTTGTACAATCTGTCAATCTGGAGATGGCAAACGTTTACATCCACACTGGGATGTACAAGTCTGGAAAGGTCAAAGTTCGTACGTTTCTTTCTTCTTATTTTGTTCAACAGCTTATTGACAGGAGAATTGATCTGACCTTTGGCACATATTCATAACACACTAAACATAAATGACCAATCGCTACCACTGGGTTTGAGCTATGGATCTCATAAACATTATTTGGTGGCAGATAATTAAAAAAAATGTAAAAAATTTTATTTTTAGAAAGCATCTATTTTGGAAAAAATTTAGTATATTGCTTTCACAGACTATAGACTCACTGGATTATATATACATATATATACGTATATGTATACGTATATATATGTATGTATATATATGATAGATATATGAAAAAAATATAACTTTGTTAAAAGAAACTCTCAACAGTAGGGAAAGTGCTAAACAAATAAGGAGCAAAATAATCCAGTGAGTCAAGTATAAAGAATTTACTTGACTCACTGGAGGATTCTATATATACATACACACACACATATATATATATATATATATATATATGATAGATGTAGGAAAGGAATATAACTTTGTTAAAAGAAACACTCAACGGTAGGGAAAGTGCTAAACAAATAAGGAGCAAAATAATCCAGTGAGTCAAGTATAAAGAATTTACTTGACTCACTGGAGGATTCCACATATATATAGATAATGTTTCCCCCTGCCCCCGAAACTGTCAATGGTGTTGTTATAAGTGCTGAAACAATGAGGAGCGGAATATCAGTACAGATGCAGGAAAAAAAAAGTGTTAATACATAGCAGTATGTTTTGTGCGTCGCGCACTCATCAGCTGCTGATATATATATAAAGATAGAGGTAGGAAAAAATATATTTATATATATATATATATTCCCTACATTTATATATTCTATCTCCATAGAAATTGTAATTTCCTGTATATTGAGAAGAGCAAAATTTTCTACTTCAGTACCTATTCAGTACCAATTCATCTGTAATGCTTGTAACAGATAAGTTGCTTATTATTTGAGTTATTTTCATCATTAACATATCTACAGTGCAACCCGAAAAGTATTCACACCCCTTCATTTTCCCTCCATTTTGTTATGTTACAGCCTTATTCCAAAATGGATTGAATTCCTTTTTTTCTCATCAATCTATGTATAATACCCCATAATGGCAAAGCCAAAAAGGTTTTGTAGAAATTTTTGCAAATTTATTAAAAATAAAAAACTGAAATATTGCATGTACATACGTATTCACACCCTTTACTCAGTACTTGGTTGAGAAACCCAGCGATTACAGCCTCAAGTCTTCTTGGGTATGAAGCTACAAGCTTGTACTTCTCCCATTCTTCTCTGCAGATCCTCTCGAGCTCTGTAAGGTTAGATGGGGAGTGTTAATGCACAGCTATTTTCAGGTCTTTCCAGAGATGTTCAATGGGGTTCAAGTCTGGGCTCTGGCTGGGCCACTCAAGGACATTCACAGACTTGTCCCGAAGCCACTCCTTCGTTGTCTTGGCTGTGTGCTTCGGGTCGTTGTCGTGTTGAAAGGTAAACCTTCGCCCCAGTCTGAGGTCCTGAGCGCTCTGGAGCAGGTTTTCATCAAGGATCTCTCTGTACTTTGCTCCATTCATCTTTCCCTCGATCCTGACTAGTCTCCCAGTTCCTGCCGCTGAAGAACAGCCCCACAGCATGATGCTGCCACCACCATGCTTCACTGTAGGGATGGTATTAGCAAGGTGATGAGAGGGGCCTGGTTTCCTCCAGACATGACATTTGGCATTCAGGCCAAAGAGTTCAATCTTGGTTTCATCAGACCAGAGAATCTTGTTTCTCATGGTCTGAGAGTCCTTTAGGTGCTTTCTGGCAAACTCCAGGCGGGCTGTCACGTGCCTTTTACTGAGCAGAGGCTTCCTTCTGGCCACTCTACCATAAAGGCCTGATTGGTGGGGTGCTGCAGAGATGGTTGTCCTTCTGAAAGGTTCTCCCATCTCCACAGAGGAACGCTGGAGCTCTGTCAGAGTGACCATCGGGTTCTTGGTCACCTCCCTGACCAAGCCCTTCTCCCCCGATTGCTCAGTTTGGCTGGGCGGCCAGCTCTAGGAAGAGTCCTTGTGGATCCAAACTTCTTCCATTTACGAATGATGGCGACCACTGTGCTCTTCGGGACCTTCAAAGCTGTAGAATTTTTTTTGTACCCTTCCCCATATCTGTGCCTCCATACAATCCTGTCTTGGAGGTCCACAGACAATTCCTTTGACTTCATGGCTTGGTTTCTGCTCTGACATGCACTGTCAACAGGGGGACCTTATATAGACAGGTGTGTGCCTTTCCAAATCATGTCCAATCAATTGAATTTAATACAGGTGGACTCCAATCAAGATGTAGAAACATCTCAAGGATGATCAGTGGAAACAGGATGAACCTGAGCTCAATTTTAGTGTCATAGCAAAAGGTGTGAATACTTATGTACATGCAATATTTCAGTTTTTTATTTTTAATAAATTTGCAAAAAAATCTACAAAACCTTTTTCACTTTGTCATTATGGGGTATTATGTGTAGATTGATGAGAAAAAAATGAATTTAATCCATTTTGGAATAAGGCTGTAACATAACAAAATGTGGGGAAAGTGAAGGGGTGTGAATACTTTCCAGATGCACTGTACATCATACTACTACTGCCTGTACTAGTAACTACTTATTATACCAGTCATCCAAAGAAGTCATCCAAAGAGCAATGCTCTTTGGATGACTTTTATCATCCAAATGGTCACGGTGTACAATGATGAAACTGAAACAAGGTCATACGGGTTATTTATTCGACTCGGAGAAAATGCTAAACATGGTCTGAAAGTCAATAACGGAAAAACGAGGAAAAATGGAGATGTTCTCCATTTTCCAAACTGTTAGGAATGCAACTCACACACACACACACACACACACACACACACACACACACACACACACACACACACACACACACATATATATATACTCTCTCCTGCGACTCTTTCCTCTCTTTCAGTTTACCTGAAGGTATCAAGGTCCATAAATTCTACTAACATGTTACTTTTATTTGAAAAAAATATATAATGAAAATACTGGAAGTCTGTGTCAGAAGAAGACAGGACAAAATGTCCTATGGTTTACATGGGGCTATTCAGCTGTCTGCCCCAGACTACTGAGGCTGCTCTCCGTCCTGCAGCAGTCTTATATTATTCTCTCTCCGCAAACTGCCTCGCCATCTCAATTTACGCCACCAATAACCATGGTCATCTGGGATTGTATAAGAAGGATTACGACATTATCATTATTGCCTCGGTATTTGATGAGGGTTCAAAAGGGCAGAAAATTCTGTCAGTTCACAAACGGCCTGCAGGTAAGAATGTCAAAAATAGCTTATTGCTCTCTCGCTTCCCCCCCCCCCCAACTTTTTACCCCTGTTCTTACACAATATGATGTAACTACTTACAGCTGTTAAGTTGGTGGTGTTCATTCGTTTTCCACATCTATCTGGGCAGCAGTACAGATAACAACATGGGGATGATTGTGAAATGGCTGCTGCATCACTTCAGGTATATGGGATTTTCTGTATATTTTTCTTGGAAATATTGCCCGTGACAAAAAAAACAACTTGAAACTGTTTGGATTACAACTGAAACAACAGCAGGAACTGGTCTTTGAGAATGAAGTATACAACTCCTCTTTTTCACGACACAATCGAAAGAGTGCTGGACAACACCGGGTTTTTATTGCCTCCATCTTATCTCGGTTATCGTTAGCGTGAGTGCATCTAGATGACATCATCTTGTCGTGATTGGCTCAATCTCATCTGTCTGAGTGTGGAACTGATTCTCAATATCTTGCCACCAGTGAACCTGTATTTAACTCACACAACAACTGGCCCTCATCGATTTGCTTAATATTGATCCGGAATTTGACATTTTGTTAAACCCTGCCAATTATTTGATTGGATTTTTGAGGTAATACACACACACACACACACACACACACACACACACACACACACACACACACACACACACACACACACACACACACACACACACACACACGCACACGCGCACGCACATTAACAAGTGAAACTACCATGGAAAACTCACTGGAACAGCACTCGCGGCCTCAAACAAAATGACTAGTCCAACACTTTGTCCCGGGACAGCCCTTGGTTACACCTGAGTGCTTTTTCAGACTGTGGGTCTGCGTGACAGAGTTACTACTCAAACAATCAAACAATTGGTTCAACACAAGATTACCACTTTAGACAGGGTCACTCAGACAAATGGCACCATGCGAGATTACCCTTAAAACAGGACCCACCAAAACCAGCCACATGTGAACTGAGCACCAGAGATAAGTAAAAAAAAAAAACAAACAAAAAAGAAAATGTAAACTAATGATAAAGCAAAAGGTAGGTAGATGAGAAATCAATTCAATTCAATTTATTGTCATTAAAAACAAAGTGCAGGCACATGTTAAAAATAAAACGAGGGCTGTGGCTTTGCCAAACAGTGCAAGACAGACATAGACAAACACAGCAAGCATAGTATAAGATATAAACACATGAAGACCAAAAGCTAAAAATAAGTTAAAAAAAGCGCATGAGTATAAACATATTTACAGACATTCAGTGGGTAGCCAGGTTCAGGTGGGCAACAGCTTGGGGAAAGAAGCTGTTTGTGAGCCTGGTAGTGCGGGCTCTGAGGCTTCTGTAGCGCCTCCCAGAGAGTAGGGGAGAGAACAGTCCATGGTTGGGGTGGGTGGGATCTCTGCTGATGCTCAGACCCCTTCGAAGGCAACGTTTGTGATAAATGTCTTTTATGGCTGGGAGCTGGGTACCGGTGATATGCTGGGCCGCCTTGACGACCTGCTGCAGAGCTTTCTGGTCTACTGATGCTCAGTTGCCATTCCACACTGAGATGCAGCTGGTCAGGATGCTCTCTATGGTGCAGTGGTAGAAGTTGGTGAGAATTTTGGGGATAGACGGGCGCTCCTCAGCCTCCTCAGGAAATGCAGGCGTTGTTGGGCTTTTTTCACAAGGGCCTGGGTGTTTGATGTCCAGGAGAGGTCCTTGCTGATGTGGACTCCAAGGAATTTAAAGCTGGAAACACGCTCCACTTCCACCCCATTGATGTGTACGGGGAAGTCTCTGTGCTCTGCGCAGTGATTCTCTGACCTCTGCAATCGACAGAGTGAGCACCTGGTTTTCTGGGTGGCTGGGGATTTTTGTGGCTGGGTCAGTATTTTCCTTGTCGAAGCGGGCATAGAAATGATTTAGCTCGTCTGGCAGGGAGGCATCATGGACAGTGGGATTGCTATTGGAGCTTTTGTATTCTGTGATAGACTGAATGCCTTGCCACATTCGCCGGGGATCGGAGTTATTGTGGAAGTGGTCCTCTATTCATAGGGAATATTTATGTTTGGCTGTTCTGATGCCCTTTTTGAGGTTGGATCTGGCTGCACTGTAGGCCTCACAGTTACCTGACTTGAACGCTGCATCCCGGGCTTTCCGCAGCTGCCGGACCTTACTGTTCATCCAGGGTTTCTGGTTTGGAAAGGTGCAGATTGATTTTTTTGTTGTGACACTCAGTGTAAAAGTTAATGTAGGCTAGTATGGCAGATGTCCGTTCATTAATGTCTATATGGGAGCCATGGATGGCTGAATGTGCAAAAATACTCCAGTCTGTGTTGTCAAAACAGTCCTGGAGTTGAGAGACTGCTCCTTCTGGCCAGACAGTGATTGTCTTTACTGCTGGCTTGACCCATTTTATTAGGGGTCTGTAGGCTGGGACCAGGAACAGGCAGAGGTGGTCAGAATGCTCCAGGTGGGGGCAGGGAGTAGCTTTGTATGAGTCCTTGTATAGAGATGGTCCAGGGTGTTTTGTCTCCTAGTGGGGCAGGAGACATGCTGAAGGAATTTGGGCAATACGGCCCTGAGGTTAGCCTGATGAAAATCACCACCTATGATAAAGGCATTGTCCGGGTGTTTGGTCTGTTGTCTGCTGATGGCACAGTGTAGCTTTTTAAGTGCTACCTTAGCATTAGCATGTGGGGGGATGTATACAGCGGTGATGGCAATGGCCGTTAACTCCCTGGGCAGGTAAAAAGGCCTAAACTGAATCATAAGGGGGCCTGCACTGAATCATAAAAAAGCAGTATTCATGAATCACAAAAAGCAGTATTAATAAAAAGCTAAATTAAAAACGTGCTTTTTTTATAGGTACAGCGCGTAAAATTCATATGCGTTTTAAAAAAGAAATGAAATAAAATATTCATAACTATGTTTTTAAAAGTTTTTATAAGCACCCAATCTGAAGCTTCATAATGGTAAACCCGGACTGAGCCCTCATAGCTTATATAGCTGGAAACTGACATTTTTGCACCACCGCAGCTCACAAAGTAAAACCTGCATTGGAGAAAACAACCTCAGAAAAAGTGCAGAGGCTGCTGCAGCAACCATGAACCTGAACATTGATGTGTTGTGTTTTGAGAAGACTGGCGGATCACAGGGTTTGTCATAAACTTTTTCGGCCACTTGCACAAAGGAAAAGTTACTTGTACAATCACTGAACTTACCTGTCCACGATGGAAAATACTGTCCTGTCAAAAAACAATCTTTAGTGGCCCTTTTTTTACAATTAATGTCATTTACAGAATATCAATTGAAATTAATATTGGAAAATTTGGGCTTCCGGGTGACATGGCAGTCTATTCCATTGCCTACCAACACAGGGACCTCCGGTGCAAATCCCCGTGTTACCTCCGGCTTGGTCGGGCGTCCCTACAGACACAATTGGCCGTGTCTGCGGGTGGGAAACTGGATGTGGGTATGTGTCCTGGTTGCTGCACTAGCGCCTTCTCGGGTTGGTCGGGGCGCCTGTTCGGGGGGAGGGGGAACTGGGGGGAATAGCGTGATCCTCCCACGTGTTACGTCCCCCTGGAGAAACTGCTCACTGTCAGGTGAAAAGACTCCACGTGTATCGGAGGAGGCATGTGGTAGTCTGCAGCTCTCCCCAGATCAACAGGGGGTGGAGCAGTGACTGGGACAGCTCGAAAGAGTGGGGTAATTGGCCAAATGCAATTGGGGAGAAAAAGGGGGGGAAATTTCCAAAAAAACAAAACAAAAACATATACACTACCGTTCAAAAGTTTGGGATCACATTGAAATGTCCATATTTTTGAAGGAAAAGCACTGTACTGTTCAATGAAGATAACTTTAAACTAGTCTTAACTTTAAAGAAATACACTCTATACATTGCTAATGTGGTAAATGACTATTCTAGCTGCAAATGTCTGGTTTTTGGTGCAATATCTACATAGGTGTATAGAGGCCCATTTCAAGCAACTATCACTCCAGTGTTCTAATGGTACAATGTGTTTGCTCATTGGCTCAGAAGGCTAATTGATGATTAGAAAACCCTTGTGCAATCATGTTCACACATCTGAAAACAGTTTAGCTCGTTACAGAAGCTACAAAACTGACCTTCCTTTGAGCAGATTGAGTTTCTGGAGCATCACATTTGTGGGGTCAATTAAACGCTCAAAATGGCCAGAAAAAGAGAACTTTCATCTGAAACTCGACAGTCTATTCTTGTTCTTAGAAATGAAGGCTATTCCATGCGAGAAATTGCTAAGAAATTGAAGATTTCCTACACCGGTGTGTACTACTCCCTTCAGAGGACAGCACAAACAGGCTCTAACCAGAGTAGAAAAAGAAGTGGGAGGCCGCGTTGCACAACTGAGCAAGAAGATAAGTACATTAGAGTCTCTAGTTTGAGAAACAGACGCCTCACAGGTCCCCAACTGGCATCTTCATTAAATAGTACCCACAAAACACCAGTGTCAACATCTACAGTGAAGAGGCGGCTGCGGGATTCTGGGCTTCAGGGCAGAGTGGCAAAGAAAAAGCCATATCTGAGACTGACCAATAAAAGAAAAAGATTAAGATGGGCAAAAGAACACAGACATTGGACAGAGGAAGACTGGAAAAAAGTGTTGTGGACGGATGAATCCAAGTTTGAGGTGTTTGGATCACAAAGAAGAACGTTTGTGAGACGCAGAACAAATGAAAAGCTGCTGGAAGAATGCCTGACGCCATCTGTTAAGCATGGTGGAGGTAATGTGATGGTCTGGGGTTGCTTTGGTGCTGGTAAGGTGGGAGATTTGTACAGGGTAAAAGGGATTCTGAATAAGGAAGGCTATCACTCCATTTTGCAACGCCATGCCATACCCAGTGGACAGCGCTTGATTGGAGGCAATTTCATCCTACAACAGGACAATGACCCTAAACACACCTCCAAATTGTGCAAGAACTATTTAGAGCAGAAGCAGGCAGCTGGTATTCTATCGGTAATGGAGTGGCCAGCGCAGTCACCAGATCTGAACCCCATTGAGCTGTTGTGGGAGCAGCTTGACCGTATGGTACGCAAGAAGTGCCCATCCAACCAATCCAACTTGTGGGAGCTGCTTCTGGAAGCGGGGGGTGCAATTTCTCCAGATTACCTCAACAAATTAACAGCTAGAATGCCAAAGGTCTGCAATGCTGTAATTGCTGCAAATGGAGGATTCTTTGACGAAAGCAAAGTTTGACGTAAAAAAAATCTTATTTCAAATACAAATCATTATTTCTAACCTTGTCAATGTCTTGACTCTATTTTCTATTCATTTCACAACATATGGTGGTGAATAAGTGTGACTTTTCATGGAAAACACAAAATTGTTTGGGTGATCCCAAACTTTTGAACGGTAGTGTATATATATATATATATATATATATATATATATATATATATATATATATACAGACCATTGATGAAACCGAAAACTTGGTCCACCTTGCTGGTTAACTTCTGACAGGAGGACCAAAACATGGGTCCCTCTTGTTCTTCATAATGGAGCCATGGGAGGACACCAGAAACTTTCTCTGCCTAAATGCCCTGTACCTTTGCCATTAGTGAGCAGCCAATCAGATATGAGCAACGATAGTTCACTTTACTGCACCATAGAAATACAGGTTTTCTTAAGAATAATCTCTAGCTCTCTGATAGTTTGTTATTTTGTCTGTGAAATGTGGCTTTGTCTCACAATAAATCTATGCAGGGTTTGCAGCACTGTTGACAGCGCAGATGGCACACACTGTCTGGTATGCTGTTGTTGACCAGAGCGCGATGAATGCCTTTTAACACAGTGGAGGGTTGCTCAGCCAATGTGAGAATTACGTGGCTCATGAAAAAAAAAAGTGGATGAAACTCAACACAAAATGCCTTTTAAACGAAATACTGCTGAATAATTGTGCATCATTTAATGAAAAATGCTTAAGAATTACTTTTGTAAAAGAAAAACCAAATGTTCGTGTTCCATATACACTAAAGATTTATACAGAATTGGCTAAATCTGAAAATTAACTTTATAAATCATCAGAAATACCTGTAGACTCATGTCAATGAGGGGAGGGTGTCTTCTGTGGATAATGGTAAGAACTTGGTCATTAGCTGCATCAGTTTCTGATTCAGAAATTTCTGTTTGTGATCTGTGGCATGATTATCATAACTATTATTGCTATGGGTTTATGATCTCTTGCAAAACAGCACCCCCCCCATGCATTTACAGATAATGTTGGGAGTAATGTAATCACAAAAGCCTGAACAGTTCAACAATACAGGTAAAGAACTGTAATTAGTTATATGAAATTTTTCAGGAAGATATCACACTATCAATGAAATTTTCTTAAGAAACTATCTGCTAACTAGGCGAGTAAACTTGTACACATGTAAGCCTACCTATACATGCCTATAGGATATATTAGAAACACTGAAACTGAAAAGCATGTCAGATAATGAAGTCTTTTTGAACTGGAGCAGTGTAAGGCTATATGGTGGTTGCTTCAATTTCAAATGACAGGAAAGCAGGTCTGTGCTTGTTAACGTTTTGTGTGTGATTCTCATAATTATGATTTTATTCATCTAGACAGCATCTATTTGTTATGCTGTGGTGAACACTTCAGTTCCATTACTGAAGACTTACTTATCTTGATGGCGAGGAGGATATGAAGTCAGATCTCAGACCGTCTTGTGATGCCAGCAACAATATGAGGGCATTACTTGCAACAGAAAAGACCCATGGATGGGAACCTCAACTGAAGAGTCTGATCTTTGTGTATTGGCTGACTCACAGGGCGTCCCAATAGTGCGGTGTCCCATGCATTTGCTGTTCCAAAAACAAGCATCTTCCATGCTGTTCATAAGGTCATTGATAAAATAGTGGACATGAGGACGCATTACATCAATTTCCCAAAGACTCATGAGCTGGATGCAGTTGGAGAAGGCTTTGCTGCACTGGCTCAGAATGAGGCATTCAGAAAAGGTGTGGCTGCTATTGACGGGTGCCAGATCAGAATAAAGGTACCTGCAGATCCACATATCACATATCTCACCACATATCTCCTCTGACACATGTGGAGTCGCCAGCCACATCCGGCTTCCCACCCGCAGACACGGCCAATTGTGACTGTAGGGATGCCCGACAAAGCCGGAGGTAACACGGGGATTCGAACCGGCGATCCCCGTGTTGGTATGCAATGGAATAGATTGCCACGCCACCCGGATGCCAAGGAAATGACAAGTTGATAGAAGAATCGACGTTATTGTGGACAACAAGTAGATATGGCATCAGGTTCAACTTTTCTATATTTGGCAGGAGTAGAAAATGTGGATTCAACAGCACTGACTGACTCTCTTTCATTATGAAGGGATCCCTTGGATTTGGAGTGGTCAAACACCGACGCAATTACAAGTATCACCACATGTCAGTTGGGTCAGAAATAACGGTTTTCGGCGTTGTAGCTTTTAAGTATGTCTTTGAGAACATGTTGGATCCTATGACGATGCAAGGTTTTAGTCAGCTCACCAAGTCATTTCTTTGTCATCATTTGGCCACAGGCACGGAAGTGTTGTTGGAATACAGTTTAGTCTCCCCAAAGCTGATGTCCCATCTGCATAGGGCCTGGCTCCATTGTGACCTGTATATTCTCAAAATGTCCACTCAATATTTTTCCAGTTTCGGACAGGAAATAGAACAGTAAAGCCTGTGGAATACCATGTACAGATGTTTCCGAGACTATCAAAACTATCATCTGGTATTTCTTAACCTATAGATCTTCCTCCTATACTAGGAAAATACCCTCCATACGTAAGCTAAAAATTAAGGTTAAGTGAATGTTTTGTGATGTATTACAGAGAATTGATATCAGCTTTTCAGTAGCAGCCAGTCAAACAGCCATCTAAATTTGTGAGGCCCTGAGCTAGCGCAATTAGGATTCACGTAATTAATAACTTGCAAGTGTCTGTGGAATTAGTAGGCCAAATTATGTAAAAATTATGTATCATCATTATTATTATTATAATTATTAATTTACAAATTATGTACAAAATCTGTAGGCCAATTGTATATCTCTTGCAGCAGCTGAAAAATGGCAGAGGTTTCCTCGATATCACCAAATGCATCAATCCCATCCTGTGTCCTTGGAGAAAATGTGCCATCAACAAAAGAGATGGAAGGTTCCATACACGAGTACTGCAGGATATGATTTGTGTTGTTATGGTACAATATTTTATGTAGTGTTTATCAGATTTCTAAACAGAAGTTGAGCATTACACCAAAACATCCAGAGGCGAGGCTGGGGTAGGCAGGTACTAGTGCCGCAGCTGTTTTTTCGTGGCTCTGTGGCCCTTTCTCATGTCAGTCCTCCATGTGTATGTCTGCAAGGAGACACACACAAACACTAAATATCAGTCATGTGTGGAGGTAGGACTGCTTCGCGTCTCCACAGAGCCTGGGGTTTAAGCTGTCTCCAATTAAGCCAGTGAGGTGTAGTAAATAATTTCCCACCACAGGGGAAGGAGCATGGGCTTGGACTGCTGGTTCAAAACCCACACCAGGTAACAACCAGAACACGACATGATATATTTGTCACTACAGCACTTGGGCAAAGAATAAACTTTGGAAAATTAATATAAAAACAAAAAGAACAACAACGGTAATACAAGTAAAGATGTCAGTAATATAAAAAGTAATGTGATAAAGATATGCATTTTAGGATGGTGTTTTATATAAATCAGAACGCAACATCTAAAATGCGTGTTCTTCCTATATACAAGAATATATATGTATGCCATAAAACAAGTAAAAGATTCATAAGAAAAAGATCGATTGTATATTCATAAAAACAAACTGAAAACACTACACCAGCCTATAAAGCGTCCAACAGACCGATCTGCTGGAGGAGAGTGTGGAGGCCAAAGCAGCAAGGGCACAGTCAGTCCCCTTTGGTTTTAAGTCCGGAACGAGAGATGGCAAGTACTATGTAAGTACAAACAATTGCAACATGCAATTTATCCAACGCAAGTCTTTGCAGCATGTGTCCCACTCTCTCCTCATCCGACTGTTATATTTCGTATTTGTCTTCAGTTGCCTTTACTAGATAACGGGAAGAACATGCAAACTCCACGCAGAGGACACCCCGGGATGACCCCCAAGGTTGGACTACCCCGGGGCTCGAGCCAAGGAACTTCTTGCTGTGAGGCGACCGCGCTAACTACTGCGCCACCGTGCCACCTGAACATACTATAGTTCCTTAATATTATAAGAAATTATGTTTTACAATGTATCCATCCATTATCCAAACTGCATATCCAAAGTTGGGTCATGGGATGCTGGAGCCTATCCCAGCAGTCATTGGGGGGCAGGTGGGGAGACAGCCTGGACAGGCCACCAGTCCATCACAGGGCCAACACAGTCACACCTAGAGACAATTTAATACGGTGGATTCACCTGACCTACATGTCTTTGGGCTGTGGTAGAAAATCGGAGCACCCGGAGGAAACTCACACAGACACGGGGAGAACATGCAAACTCCACACAGAGGACAACCCCTGAGGTTGGGGGTCATGCCGGGGTTCGAACGCAGGACCTTCTTGCTGTGAGACGCCCGTGCGAACCACTGCGCCACTGTGCCGCCCATTTTACAATTTATACATTGTATATTCATTCAGTGTGTGTGTCTTTTTTTTACAAAGTTGTTACTCATTTATTCTGAACAAACTGATTATCCACCATTTCAAGGATTTGCAGTGTCACTGAACTGTGTACAAATAACACAGCCTTACACAATGTGCTACTCGAGTGTCCAAGCCTTTACCCTTTGGAGAGTGAACGGTACATGGAGAGGTGCAGAGCCTGGGCTCTTTCTTCCCTGGACCTATATAGAAACCACCAGGACAACCTCAATTCCACCAACTTCCCCTGGCACCATACTTGCCAGCCTACAGCTCCTCTTTCTCTCTCTGTCAGGCCTGTCTCCTAATATGAAAAGGGATTTTGAATAAATGCATGTGGCTCATAAGAGAAAGGTGCATGTATGAGGGGGCAGATCTGTTGAAGTCAGGGTTCTAATTACACAGTGGCTTTCAGGGGAGCCCTATTTTCCGCTGCGGTACTACACATCACATGTATGCGCATGCATGTCCATAACATGTCCCTTCATACAGAAAAAAAATCTAGACATGCAGATAACACAAACAGAGAAAAAAAATTACCACTGCAATGTTTGCAATGTTTTTATATCAGTCGAGCAACAACAACAACAACAAAAATCCACACAGTGAACCGACCAACGGTTTGCATTATGTTTACATCACATGACAGTGTGCATTTTAACTTCTGGAGTGATTCTGAATTTCTAGTTCATCTAGAATAGAGTAAGTATCATCTTTCTTGCTTAACAAGTTGCTATTAGTCTTATTCCAGCTGCTTGAGTATTAGTCCTTTTCTCTATAGCTCTGCTGCTGTTTCCTAGTGGGAACTAGTGGAATCTTATTCTAGCTGTAGCTGTCTTATTCTAGCTGTAGCTGTTTTTCACCTAGCGTGTCCTTAAATATTTCTTGTTGCTTAGCTGTTTTGACTTAGTTATCCTTTTAGCTTTTAAATATATTCCTTGGTAGCTTGCTGTTTGCAGTTTTAGTAGTTTTGTGTGAGGTTTGATAGAGTTTTACATAACTGACCAGTTTCTGAGCAACAGGCCTAGTTTCAATTTAGCTCTTTGGCCAATTGGGTGTTAAGTGGCCAGGGTGTGACCAGAACATCACAGGGATTTATAAGTCTAGCCTGGTTCAGTTTCAATCCAGTGTGCATTTTAACTTCTGGAGTGATTCTGAATTGCTGGTTCATCTAGAATAGAGTAAGTATCATCTTTCTTGCTTAACAAGTTGCTATTAGTCTTATTCCAGCTGCTTGAGTATTAGTGCTTTTCTCTATAGCTCTGCTGCTGGTTCCTAGTGGGAACTAGTGGGATCTTATTCTAGCTGTATCTGTCTTATTCTAGCTGTAGCTGTTTTTCACCTAGTGTGTCCTTAAATATTTCTTGTTGCCTATCTGTTTTGACTTAGTTATCCTTTTAGCTTATACATATATTCCTTGGTAGCTTGCTGTTTGCAGTTTTAATAGTTTTGTGTGAGGTTTGATAGAGTTTTACATAAGTGATCAGTTTCTGGGCAATAGGCCTAGTTTCAGTTTAGCTCTTTGGCCAATTGGGTGTTAAGTGGCCAGGGTGTGACCAGAACATCACAGGGATTTATAAGTCTAGCCTGGTTCAGTTTCAATCCAGTGTGCATTTTAACTTCTGGAGTGATTCTGAATTGCTGGTTCATCTAGAATAGAGTAAGTATCATCTTTCTTGCTTAACAAGTTGCTATTAGTCTTATTCCAGCTGCTTGAGTATTAGTGCTTTTCTCTATAGCTCTGCTGCTGGTTCCTAGTGGGAACTAGTGGGATCTTATTCTAGCTGTATCTGTCTTATTCTAGCTGTAGCTGTTTTTCACCTAGTGTGTCCTTAAATATTTCTTGTTGCCTATCTGTTTTGACTTAGTTATCCTTTTAGCTTATACATATATTCCTTGGTAGCTTGCTGTTTGCAGTTTTAATAGTTTTGTGTGAGGTTTGATAGAGTTTTACATAAGTGATCAGTTTCTGGGCAATAGGCCTAGTTTCAGTTTAGCTCTTTGGCCAATTGGGTGTTAAGTGGCCAGGGTGTGGCCTGCACTCCTGGCAGACAATTAGCAATCAGTGTTCTTTAAATCACTGCTGCTACTTGGAAACGTCAGGCAAACAAGCCGAGGGCAAAAAGGTCTAGGTTGAACGAAGGCAAGCGTGACTTTGTCAAGCCAAGACTTCATCAAGCAAAGACTGAGTCAAGCAAGGACTGCTCTTTTTTAGATCTGGTCAGTCATCTGTATTTTGTGTAACTAATATAGACTATGTGTTTCCTTCACATTTCTGTCCTTTTCTCTTCCTGGGGCTGGCATACATGTTGGGTCATTCCTAGGTGCCCTACCAATCTCATCTATCCCACTCTCTCTGGAATTGCTAGTCTGCGGTGTCGAAAGCTGAGTTTAACTCCAGTAACGCATCCTCGCTTTCCCTCAACTTTCTTGCTCTATCTGAGATCTGAATCATGCCAGAAAACACTACCACACCCGCAGCTCCATCAGATGTATAGTCTTTTTCTCACACTCCCAGAGCAGGGAGGCGAGGTGATTGTACTGGTCTGCTAATCTCCCCAAAATGGAAATACTGTCTTGTTTCCATTCCACAATTTTCTCCGCCCTCTTTTGAATTTCATGCTGTTACTGTCTCTTATCCAGTCAAGCTCACCATTGTGGTTGTGTACCGCCCACCAGGCCCCCTTGGTGAGTTTCTGGAGGAGCTTGACACACTTGTCTCTCACTTTCCTGTTGATGACTCTGCACTTATCCTTCTTGGTAACTTCAACATCCACACTGACAAGCTAGATCCTCTCCTCCTTTGACATTCACCCTCTCCTCCTACCCACAAGGCTGGCAACCAGCTGGACCTTACCTTTACTAGACACTGTCCTATTTCCAATCTGTTGCTCTCTGACCACTATTTCATGTCCTAACTCTCTCTCCCTCTCTTCACTCCCCCTACCCACATGGTTTCCACCCGTAGACATCTCCGCTGTCTCTCTGCCACTGATCTTTCTTCCTCTGTTACTTCTATCCTCCCTAAACCTGAACCTTTCTGTCTCCTACCCCCTGATACTGCTACTGATCTTCTTCTCTCTACCCTCTCCTCTTCTCGGGACAATCTCTGTCCCCTCACCTCCAGGCCTGCATGCCTAACTCCACCTGCTCCTTGGCTGTCTAACTCAGTACGTACTGACAGACGGAGTCTAAGAGTGGTAGAGTGCAAATGGAGAAAAGGCAAACTCCCAGAGGACCTTCTCAACTTCCAATCTCTTCTTTCCACTTTCTCCTCTTCCCTTTCTCCTGCTAAAGCTGCCTTCTATTGCTCTAAAATCCTATCCTCTAATCCTAAGAAATTCTATTGAAACTTTCTCTACACTTCTTCAACCTCTTCCTTCCTTCTCCCTGATGACTTCACTAACTTCTTTTGACAAGAAGGTAAAAGACATCAGATCCTCTTCTCACCACCCGGTTAGTGCTCCTTGCACTAGCCCACCCTCTGCACCCTCCCTCACCTCTCCACGTCGTACCCTTGCTCCCCTCTCCCCCGACGAGGTCCTCAATCTCAGCACATCCAGTTGCCCCACCACATGCTCCCTTGACCCGGTCCCCTCCCCTCTTCTTCAGTCTATAGCACCTGAACTCATTCCCTTTCTCACCCACCTCATCAACACCTCCCTCCAGGCAGGATGCTTTCCATCTGCCTTCAAGGCGGCTAGAGTCACCCCCCTTCTCTAGAAACCATCATTTAACCTCTCTGATGTCAAAAACTACAGACCGGTTTCCCTTCTACCGTTTCTGTCCAAATCTCTCAAATGTGCTGTCTTTAACCAACTTTCTTTGTACCTCCACCAGAACAACGTCCTGGACCCCAACCAGTCTGGGTTCAAGGTGGGTCACTCGACAGAGATGGCCCTCCTTGCAGTGACAGAATCGCTGCATGCTGCGAGAGCAAACTCTCTCTCTCTCCTCTGTCCTGATACTCCTGGACCTGTCAGTTGCGTTTGATACAGTGAACCACCAGATCCTCCTCTCAACCCTTAAAGGGGCTGGGTGTCACAGGCTCTGCACTCTCAATGTTTGCATCCTACCTGACGGATCACTCCTACCAGGTGACATGGAGATCTGTGTCGGAGCCTCGCAGACTGACTACAGGCGTTCCACAAGGTTCGGTTCTGGGTCCTCTCCTTTTCTCCCTGTACATGACATCCCTGGGTTCTGTTATTCGCTTGCATGACTTCTTTTACTATTGTTATGCCGATGACACCCAGCTGATCTTGTTCTTTCCTCCCTCTGACACACAAGTAAAGACGCGCATTGCTGTGTGCTTGACTGACATCTCGGAGTGGATGGCGACACACCACCTGAAGCTCCATTTGCACAAGACAGAGCTGATGTTCCTCCCGGGGAAAGGTTACCTGCACCGAGACCTGGCCATCACTGTTGACAACACCGTGGTGACGCCAACTCGGACTGTGAGGAATCTGGGTGTGATTCTGGAGGACCAATTGCTGCAAACGTTGCATCGGTTGCTTGCTCCTGCAGATTTCTTCTCTATAACATCAGGAGGATTTACCCATTCCTCACCGAGATGGCATAGGTGCTCATCCAGGCTCTGGTCATCTCCTGGCTAGACTACGGCAACTCCCTCCTTGCTGGCACCCCGGCGTCAGCCATCACACCTCTGGAGCTTGTTCAGAAAGCTGCAGCTCATCTGGTGTTTTCCCACACAACTCCCCTTATGTTCCTACACTGGCTCCCAGTAGGTGCTCGCATCCAGTTTAAGACTCTGGTGCTAGCCTACAGGGCAGTGAAAGGAACAGCTCCTTCCTATCTCCAGGCCATGGGCAAGCCCTACACCCCTGCCCAACTACTTCGCTCTGCTGCCTTGAGACGCCTGGTTGCCCCGTCGCTCAGAGGCCCCTGCTGCCGATTGACCCGGTCATGGCTCTTTTCTGTCCTGGCCCCACAGTCGTGGAATCAACTTCCCACTGATGTCAGGACAGCGGAGACGGTGCCCATCTTTCGGCACAGGTTGAAAACCCACCTCTTCAAGAACTACTACCCTGATACTTTCTCTTAGCACTTATTGTATTCACTCATTTAAAAAAAAACTCTTTCTTGCGCTTTTACTTTAGCACCAGTTTTGCTCTTAGATGCTTGTTTAGAGAGAAGATGCACTGGTGGCTAATAGTTCTTCTGATTTCCTACGTTAAATGCATTTATTGTAAGTCACTTTGGATAAAATTGACGGCTAAATGACTGTAATGTAATGACAGCATCGGAACATACCAACAGCCTCAATTGTTGGTCTTACATGAAACGTAGGCTAGCAGGACAACAGCCACATCTAAACGCAACATGCAAACGCCTTACTGCATAGTAAAGCATCCTGGAGACAACGTCACTATGATAGTACACCATAACACAGTGCCCATCACACTTTTATTCAACATCTTGTAAAAACAGAATTGAAATGCCACAGGCCTATATATAATGACAATCAATATCTCACAACATGCAGCATTACAGGATGCAGGTGCATAGCACACATGCCACACATTAGGGCTGTCACTTTCTCCAAAAATCAAGTTGGATCGAATTTAAAATTGCACGCAATTCATTCGCATGCACCCCCTCCTCCCATTCTGGTCTACAAGTAGTCCATGGGTTATGAACGAGTTCAGTTTTTGAGTCTGTTATGTCGAATTTGTATGTAAGTTGGAACAGTTCACATCTAGCATCAAAAAGTCAAACGCTTGTCTTAGTATATAGTATTTTACCAAAACATTAATATAATAATGCAGTAATACTAATAAATGTAACTACAGTATTTATAATTGCGAGAGAGAGAGTGTGTGTGTGTGTGTGTGTGTGTGTGTGTGTGTGTGTGTGTGTGTGTGTGTGTGTGTGTGTGTGTGCAGCTAGACAAGCGCTATATAAAATGCAGCTTGATTGTGTAGGTATAAAAAAAAACTTTAAAGAAACATTTCTTACATTTAAAACTCCCCTCCTGCCGCTGTCCCAGGAGCAGGCTGTGACCGGTGGAGGACTCCCGTTTGACGCCAGAAACGACAGCCCGCTCGGGGTTCACCTCACCAGGTAAGTGGGGGCAGGGGGGGCGATGAGTTTCACCTCTCTCTGAACCCCCTTATTTCCACTTTTGTTTCAGTCGTGATCGTTTTCCTTCTTTGTATCAGATTTACGCTTTGAAGCCATGGTTACGAGGGTAAACACACAAAAAATTTAAGTCAACACACAACGCACACAATGTTTACGCGATCCGACTGAAAATGCTGCCACGGCGTGACGTTCTCCTTCAGGCCGACCAACCGCCTAAAACATAGTCCGTCCGCTCATTAGTATGAACCATTGTGTGCATGTGTTAACTCCATCCACCCATTATCAAAACTGCTTACACTGCTCTCATGGTGGCGGGGATGCTGGAGCCTATCCCAACAGTCATTGGGCGGTAAAATAATAGGCTTCATGGAGGTCGGTTCGTAAGTACGGGAGTTCATAAAATTGGGCGTTCGTAACCTGGGGCTACGTGTTTTTTGTTGCTGTTTTTTTCGCTACGCAGCCCTTCAACAGGTAAAGACTATATGGAACTGTGTAATAAACGAGTGCAATGTGTTTAAAAATGATTAAGATAAACGCCACATTGTACCAGAGGCAATGCAACTTTTTTTTCTTTATTGCACATTAAAATAAATCAAGCAAATCAATGTGTATCCATGATCCTGTAGTTACACGAGCTATACTTGGCACAAAAAGTAAGGAACTTTGTGTTTGGTTGATTATTTCTTTGTTGTAACAATGCTTCTTGGCAAAAAATCTTATATCGTTGGAAAGCCTGTTTATTTCCCTTTTAAATAGTGCCACATTTGTAAGGAACATGCATTTGTGGGATGAGCAGCAGAGCTGAGTATGTGGGTTGCGCCCATGAAAAAATTTGCCAAATCTTCTCTACCAATGCCAAACGGCTTATTTTGCTGTTGTTATTGACTCTTGTTTTGAGCTTCTGACAATCAGGTGCCTGATATAAGATTTATTGCCAAGAAGCATTGTTACGACAAAGAAATAATCTACCAAACACAAATTTACTTACTTTTTGTGCTAAGTTTAGTTAGTAAATTCAGTACCAGTTAATAGCCTGCGCTTCCAAATCCTGCACAACCAATTGCATTATCACTTGGCAAACTTACCCATTTTCCAACGTAGCCTACTTGACATCTCAGAAAACACGGCTGGCAATACAGACGTAGTTGGTGTAATAGGTTTACAAAAAAAACCCCAAAAAAACACGCTACGCCCCGCCTACATGACACACCATGTCACAATGAATGACAACATTAAAGGGAAAATTGGGCATACTAGCGACAAAATAATATTACTAGCTTAAATTACTGATAGGTCAATAGGGCATGTAATGGGTCAAACTGATAGTTCATTCATTCATCTTCAGCCACTTCTCCGGGATCATGTCGCAGTGGCAACAAGCTAAGTAGGGCACTCCAGACATCCCTCTCCCCAGCAACGCCCTCCAGCTCCTCCTGGGGGATCCCAAGGCATTCCCAAGCCAGATTGGTCCCGGTAAGCTTCCAAAGGAAGGCGCCCAGGAGGCATCCTAATCAGATGCCCAAACCACATCAACTGGCTCCTTTTCGATGCGAAGGAGCAGCGGCTCTACTCTGAGCTCCCTCCAGATGTCAGAGTTCTTCACCCTATCTCTAAGGCTGAGCCCAGACACCCTACGGAGGAAACTCATCTCAGCCACTTGTTTCCACGATCTCATCCTTTCGGTCACTACCCAAAGCTCATGACAATAGGTGAGGGCTGGAACGAAGATTGACTGGTAAATGGAGAGCTTTGCCTTCCGGCTTAGCTCCCTCTTCACCACAACGGTCCGGTAGAACGTCTGCATTACTGCTGATGCTGCACCAATCCGCCGATCAATCTCCTACTCCATCCTACCCTCACTTGTGAAAAAGACCCTGAGATACTTGAGGCAACAACTCATCCGTAATCCGGAGGGAGGAATCCACCATTTTCCGGTAGAGAACCATGGTCTCAGACTTGGAGGTGCTGACTCTGATGCAAACTGCCCCAGTGCGCGCTGACAGCAGTCAGAGCCTTCCCCCCAGCGACTCGCAGTCATAGAGAGGTGACCCTCTCATTTCCCAAGGAGAACTCCAACACAGCGGCGCTCAACCAGGGACTTGAGTATCCCCACACTTGCCCAGTGCCTGTCACCCAGTCCAGCCCCTCTCCAGGAATTCGGTACCAGAGCCCATGCTATGTGTAGAGGTTAGCCCAACTATATCTAGTCGGTATTGCTCAGGCTCCTTCCCTGCCAGAGAGGTGACCTTCCATGTCCCGAGGACCAATCTGCAATGCCGGAAGTCAGCACGTCCCGGTCCCCTGTTTTGCCTGCATTGCACCCTACCCCAATGCTCATCCCCTCATATGGTGGGTCCACAGGGTGGTGACTCCATATTGTTTTTTTTCGGGCTGGGCCCGACCGGGCCCCATGGGCCCCTGTTTTGCCTGCATTGCACCCTACCCCAATGCTCATCCCCTCATATGGTGGGTCCACAGGGTGGTGACTCCATATTGTTTTTTTTCGGGCTGGGCCCGACCGGGCCCCATGGGCCAATGCCCGGCCGGCAAACTCCCTTCCCAGGTCTGGCTCCAGGAGGGGGCCCCGGTTTCCCTTCTCTGGTCATGTGCTGCAACTCTGCTGGGAGCCTCATGTATCAAGCGTTACCATGGGCAAATTTGTGCATACACACCCATGGGACTTTTTTTAGCCTTTAAGATTGTCTGACAGTCGGCAGCAAAGCATGATGGTTATTTGTAGTTTCTTTCTCCTAACATCGATTGTCTACCTCTTGCAACGAGCAATCACCCAGGGCTGCAAAGACATCAGTGTTAGCCAATCGGTGTCTAAATTCAGGGGTTATCCACGTTCTACACTGGTCTCTGAGACAAACGTCAGGGCTAAAAAATCCCATGGGTGTGTACGCACAAATTTGCCCATAGTAATAATTTGATACATGAGGCCCCTGGCGTAATTTCATTGGGTTTCCTGGGAATTGCTTAAATTGGACTTAGAAATTGGAATATAATGAACGAATAAACACCACATTGCCATATTTCAACTATTTTTATTCATTTCAGGAACCTTTAATGTAGAGAAAAATAAAAATCTATTATCTGTGACGCAAAATTGGATGATATTTCAGAGATCTCCCTAAAGGGTACACGTCTTTCAGGGGAGCTCATGTCTTTTTCAGGGGAGCCGAGCTCCCTTTAGCTCCCCCATAATTCGAACCCAGGTTGAAGTTTATTAAAAACCACATTACTACATTGTTACAGACATCTTAGAAAATTTTCAAGCAAAAATCACCATAATTGCTTGTGGCAAACATGCATAACAGATGGGCACAGGCACACAAACCAAAGTCGCATCCAAATGTAGGAATTATGAGCATTTTTAAAATGTGCTTTTTATTCTAATCATCGATAATAATAATAATTAGGGACGTTATTATTATTGATAATAACGATAATAATAATATTATTATGGATAATTATATTATTATCAGGGATATTACAAATTTCCCCTCGGGATGAATAAAGTATTCTGATTATAATCTCTATATATATTTCAGAGAGGAAATAACAGGTGAAAAACTGATAGTCATAATTACATGTAAAAATCAATGAAAAATAGTAGTGTGTTACTTAAAAAATATGTTGATGTGTAAATTATAACTGATATAATTATGACATCTTTAATTAGAAAAGAAGGAAATAGTATTTCAGGAGTACAGTTTTCATAATTATACAGGTTTATAGCTTCATTTCATAAAAACTTTTTTTTTATCATGCAATCGTTTTTATTTCAAAACCATCACCCAGGTGCTCATTTTCATTTCAAGATGACACTTTTTAAAATGCTCTGTCACTCAATATGATAAGGGCAAGACCTATTCACTGACCGTCTGATCCTCAGTGTTCTTGTTTCATGGAAATTAAATGTCATTCTGCGTTGGGTTGTTGGCTGTTATGGAGCAAGTGGCTGTGTCTGAATTGTCTCCTACATGCCACATACTAACAGTAAGCATTGCACACTAACATAACTACGTTCTGTTTTGTATGTACTATTCCATATTTCTATTATGCTATCCTCGGTCAACCAGTGGACATGGCAGCAAGTGGGTAGATCTCTAGAATCTTCTACTACTACTTTCAGCTGCTCGTGTTAGGGGTTGCCACAGCCGATCATCCATTTCCATTTCTTCCTGTCCTCTGCGTCTTCCTCTGTCACACCAGCCACTTGCATGTCCTCCCTCACCACATCCATAAACCGCCTCTTTTCTTCTTTCCCTGGCAGCTCCATCTTCAGCATCCTTCTCCCAATATACCCAGCATCTCTCCTCCACACATGTCCAAACCATCTCAATCTTGCCTCTCTTGCTTTGTCTCCAATCTGAGCGGTCCCTCTAATATACTCGTTTCTAATCCTGTCATTTGTCGTCAGTCCCAATGAAAATCTCAGCACCTCCAGCTCCGCCTCCTGTCTTTTCGTCAGTGCCACCCTCTCCAAACTATATTTCATAGCTGGTCTCACAACCATCTTGTAAACATTCCCTTTCAATCTTGCTGGTACCCTTCTGTCACAAATCAGTCCTGACACTCTTCTCCACCCACTCCACCCTGCCTGCGCTCTCTTCTTCACCTCTCTTCCACCCTCCCCATTATTTTGAACTGCTGACCCCAAGTATTTAAACTCACCCACCTTCATCACCTCTACTCCTTGCCTCCTCACCATTCCATTGTCTTCCCTCTCATTCGCTCGCTGGTGTTTTAAGCCCTCAACGTACTCTTGCAGGCAGCGATATTATGAAACCTACATAGGCCTCGCCAAAATCCCGTTTCTGGCTTTGTCACGTGTGCGCCACCGTAGCAACGCGAAAATATGTTGTTATGGGGTTAGCGCTCATCAAGGAAACGCTGTACACCCACAATTTAACCTGTCTAAGTTATCCACATCAACATTAACGTTTTTAACTCAATCTTTGCT
Source organism: Lampris incognitus (assembly GCF_029633865.1). Taxonomy (NCBI): domain Eukaryota; kingdom Metazoa; phylum Chordata; class Actinopteri; order Lampriformes; family Lampridae; genus Lampris; species Lampris incognitus. Next base: position 96,717,818 of record NC_079213.1, on the reverse strand, counting down.
TGCTCCACGTTTGAGCATAGGATACTTCACCCCTTACCTCCGTTCTGTTGTTGACAGCCAGCAGTCCAAAATTACAAAAGCAGCCAGCTGTCCAAAATTGCGAAAAATACAAAATTACAAAATTGAAGGTAGCTAACGTTAGCTTTGCTTCGCACCGAGTTGATAGTTGATTGTTTCCTTAGCAACGCAGCGGAAATCCGGCGTCCGTTCGCGAGATTTGGGACAGGGTACGGGATTTTGGCGAGGGCTATGTAGGGTTCATAATATCGCTTCCAGGCAGCACTGCATGGAAGGCACTCCCCGCCCCCAACAGTTGCAGCCAATCACAGTACTGGCGCTAACCCTGACAAGTGCTGTGATTGGATGAAACTGTTGGGGGCGGGGAGTGCCTTCCATGCAGTGCTGCCTGGAAGAGTACGTTGGGGGCTTAAAACACCATCGAAGCTCTCATTCACGCATATGTATTCTGTCTTGCTCCTCCTGACTTTCATTCCTCTTCTCTCTAGTGAATACCTCCAACTCTCAAGGCTCTCCTCACCCTGCGCTCTTTACTGAACTCCAAACAACAGTCTTCCTTCAAGTTCCACCATTTGATCCTTGGCTCTGCCTTCACTCTCTGCCTCCTCTTGATCTCTTAAGTCATCCTACAGACCACCATCTGATGCTGCCTAGCTACGTTCTCCCCTGTCACCACCTTGCAGTCTGCAATGCCTTTCATATCGCACCTCCTGCATAAGATATAGTCCACCTGTGTGCACCTTCCTCTTATGTCACCCTGTTCTTCCCTCTTCTTGAAATGTCTTCACCATAGCCATTTCCATCATGTTCACAAAATCCACCGCCATCTGTCCTTCCACATCCCTCTCCTTGAAACCATACCTACCAATCACCTCTGTTCCCTTCACCAACATGCCCATTGCATATCTCTAGCATAACGACTGAAATTCATAATTTTCTCCAGAAAATAGTGTCCAGGTGATTCAGATGAGATTATTCACTGAAAATAGTATGTCCTGGCAATTTTAGAAGAATTAATCTTTCCATATTCGGAAATGTTAATATATTATGAGAAAAATGGGTACAATATAGCATTTAGGATGGCCTCTGGTATGGGTATCCAGATGCAACCTAGTATGTGTTTTCAGAGTGAGATGGTTGTTGGAGAAAATGGCACAAGTGTCAGCTGTCACAGGTGAGAGATTTAGTGTTGCTCCCTAAATGGCCTTGAGATCCATTCATGAATGGATTCAAGTGATTGCTAGCCAAGGCATAGGCTGAATAAAAATTCCTAAAAGCAAGTCACAAGCATAATTCATCTCCTTGAGCAAAAAACGAGGACCAAAATCGGGTGTCATTTTGCACAAACAGCAGACATCAGGAGGAACACAGGGTGTTGTAGGTTAGCTGTATCTGCGATATAGATGCGTATTCTTACTGTAGCCATGAATACATTGAAGTATCCACAGTATTCTCATCTGTGACAGCCACCACTTGTCCTATCCCCCCCCCCCCAGCTATATCAGGGAAAGAAGATCGTCTCAGTCTGTGTACTCAAGGGTGCAATAGTTTATCTCAGGTTTATCATGTATATGGCTCCTAATCTATACACTATTGACTCCGATGACCTGATCATCTTTGGCAAGACGCTAGAAGAACATGAGGAGAGACTGCTGAAAGTCCTTGACCGTCTCCGTGAAGTTGGCCTCAAACTCTCCCTCGACAAGTGCTGTTTCTGTCAGACAAAGGTCAAATATGTGGGCCACGTCATCTCTGCTGACGGCATTGCTGCAGATCCTGGGAAGATCGAGGCTGTCACCACCTGGCCCCGACCCACAAACCTGAAGACGTTACAGTCATTCTTGGGCTTCTGTGGCTACTACCGCAGATTCATCCACAACTACTCGCCCATTGCCCGTCCCCTAACGGGGCTGACGAAGGGGTACGCCCCCACCCAGCGTGGGAAAAGACCTGGAAAAGGAAAGAGTGAGGTCTACCTGGATGAGAAAGAGCCCTTCGGAGAAAGATGGGACCAGGCGTGTACTGAGGCCTTCGAGAAAATCAAACACTGCCTCACCAACGCCCCAGTCCTGGCGTTCGCTGACCCCAGCAAACCTTACACCCTGCACGTGGATGCTAGCCTGGCTGGACTCGGCGCAGTGCTATATCGGGACTACCCAGAGGGCCTGAGGCCAGTGGCATTTGCCAGCCGAAAGCTGAGTTCTTCAGAACGGAACTACCCCATCCACCAGCTAGAGTTCCTGTCGCTGAAGTGGGCGATCGTCGAAAAGTTCCATGACTATCTATATGGAGCCCGCTTCTCTGTCAGAACAGACAACAATCCTCTGACGTATGTCCTGACCACGGCAAAGCTTGATGCAACTGGTCATCGCTGGCTGTCAGACTTGTCAGTGTACAACTTCGACATCACCTACAGACCAGGTCGGAATAACATTGATGCAGACCTACTGTCCAGGCTAGAGACCAGAAAAGAGGAGCCCGACTGGAAGAGTATAACCCAGTCAGGTGTCAAGTCTATCTGCCAGCAGGTCGGTGTCCTGGGATCCTCCCAAGCCTCACCAAGGTATGCAGTACAACTGGGAGCCCCTCCAGAGTGTGTGCCCGACCTATATGCTTTCCCCACAAGCGTGCACATGAACACCCATGGACAGTTGTCCGGACAAGAGCTCATTGCGGCTCAGGGCCAAGATCCTGTGATAGCAGCAACTATTCATGCAATGAAGCATGGTGAGTGGCCTGAGGATGTAGCCCATACTCCTGAGATCTCATCCATGAAGCAAGAAATGGGGAAGTTCGTCATGAAGAATGGACTACTGCACCGTCTGCGCCGGAGCCACTCAGGAGAGAACTACCAGCAGCTCGTGCTACCAGCTGAGTTCAAGCCAGTGGTCCTGAAGTGCCTGCATGATGACTTAGGTCACTTGGGAGCAGAGAGAACCACTGACATGATAAGAAGCCGTTTCTACTGGCCGAAGATGGCTGCCAACGTCAAGCAGTATGTAAAGAACTGCGGTGCGTGCATTCTGAGGAAAACGCCAAGCTACAGAGCTGCTCCGTTGCACCAAATAACCAGTACTGGGCCACAGGACCTCGTCTGTATCGACTTGCTGTCCATGGAGCCAGATTCCAAGGGAATCAGCAATGTGTTGGTCATAACCGACCATTTCACGAGATATGCCCAGGCCGTCCCGACCAAAAACCAAAAGGCCCTCACTGTCGCTAAGGTACTGGTGGAGACTTACTTCAAGCATTACGGATTACCAAACCGAATCCATTCCGACCAAGGACGAGACTTTGAGTCCAAGCTGATCAAAGAACTCCTAAAAATATATGGCATCCGGAAGTCCCGAACAACCCCTACCACCCACAGGGTGATGCCCAGCCGGAGAGATTCAACCGGACTCTATTGTCCATGCTGGGCACGCTGAGTGAAGAAAAGAAACGACACTGGAGTCAACATGTCGCGACTCTCGTACATGCTTACAACAGCACCAAATGTGATGCCACCGGATACTCTCCATACTATCTGGTGTTCGGGCACGAAGGTAGACTCCCCGTCGATGTAATCTTCGGGACGAAGCTCAATGATGAAGGAGAACGTCTGCACTCGTCCTATGTCGCAAAGCTCCAGCAAGATCTTCAAAAGGCATATCAGATGGCTACAGAAGCCTCCAACAAAACACACCTGCGCAACAAAAAGGCATACGACAAGAGAGTGAGATGTCAGAACATAGAGCCTGGCGACAGAGTGCTACTCAAAAACCTTGGCCTCACAGGGAAACACAAGCTGGCAAATCGATGGTGTGAGACTCCTTATGTAGTCACAGAGAAGATGCCGAACCTGCCAGTCTTCAAAGTGAAACCCGAGAGCAGGGAAGGAAGAGTCAAAACTCTACACCGAGATAATCTCCTGCCTATTGGAGAGCTGGTGCGGATGCCAGTGGCGGACAAAGCTGACCCTGTGCCATCAAGGCCAAGAACTCAAACAGCCTGTCCGAACAAGAAAAAGAGAGTGACAACTGACTGCCAAGTACCACAAGAATCCGATCCCTCCTCTGATTCGTCTGATCTGGAGTACAACTACTCCCAAAGGCCATCATACCGAGCATACCTGGAGAAGATTCTGGAGAGAAGAGAAAAGTCCACTCTAAGTCCCAGACAGAGTGATGTGCCTATGGCAGCAAGAGACAGACACTCAGAGTCAGATAGAGACAGTCCGTCAGAGTGACAGTTGTTCAGAGCCAGAACACTGCCCACAAGTAGACAGAAACCCTGATACTGAACCAGAGACTGAGTCAGAGCCAGACCCAGTTTCCAGTGAGGAAGATAGTAGGAGACTGTCCAGTAGAGCAAAAGGGTCCCCCAAACGTGCTAGGCCAAAAAGATCAGCCAAGCCGATAATGAGACTTACCTATGATGAGCCTGGTAGAGCTAGAGACCAACCTCTTACTATTGTCCACCGAGGTATGGTCATCAAGATAAGAAAGACCTAGACTGTAGAGTAAGTCAGCTCACGCTACACCCTTTTATGTTGTTGAATCAAAAGTTGTTTATATAGTCTGTTGAGGACATCAGACATTTAGAAGGGGGAGGGTGTAGCCCAGTGCTTAACTGAGCTACTGTGTGAAGCTACAATAAATAAGATAAATAAATAAGTTACAGTTCATCTGATAAATAAGCTATATTCTCTTCATGATTATATACACTGCTATTTACAATGGTTACAAGTTGAGTGTATCAGTTATACAGTAAGCCCTAATGCCAGTTCGCTCATGGGCCTTGTTTATTTCAAGTGTTTACAGTATGGTTGCTGCCCATTGCTAATCTTTTCCTCTGTCTGGATGAATATGTCATTCATCCCTGTTCTTTGTTTTCATTGGTCACTGTTTACTGTAACTAGCCAACCCGTATGTATGCTGAGATAAGGGGCGGGACATAGAAGTTTGACATCGGTGATTTGAGGTAAAGCGGTCAGAAAGCTAGACGACGAAGACGAATGAACCGGAGCTTCTCTGTGTTGTAACGTTAGCTGTTTGTACACAACGTTGGCTCAACGGATTGTGACTCCTGTGGACTCGTGTGTACTTATAGGATATCCCAGAGGTAAATACATGTTTCTGGAACTATTGTGTAAAACTGTGACTACTCGTTGTGGTGTTAGAAGAGTGTTATAAGCTAATCGCGGCTAGTGGTTAGCCTAGCCGCTAGGCTAGCTACCGATTCATTCATATTCATTCTAGCTAACAAGTGTTGCTAACGCTAGCTAAGTGACAAGTTGTTGCTAGGTTAAAACGAGCTGTTATTTGGATTTGGTCATTTAGTCTATGCTGTTGTTTCAGGATCGACAGTCGTGGTGTGGACCAGTGAAGGAAAGCTCTTCGGGTGGACAACAACGGAGACCGTTTCTCTTCTTGGTGCCTGTGACTGTTCGTGTTGCTGTGTGTGTGAGGATTCTTCGCGCCATTCGTCGCCTCTACTTCTCCGACCTGCGCTCACGGTGGAGCGCCTGTCGCCATCCCCCCCCCCCTCATCTCTGCCTCTTTTCAGCTCTCTTCTCTTCTCCCAGCCTGCTTTGGCTACTCATCACCCTGGCCCGGGTTCCGTGAGTACCGGTACCCATCCCAAGTCTGCACGTGCTTTTATTTATGCTTGGTCGGTCAGTGAACAAGCGAAGTGGCCCGGACAGTTTTTAGGCCAGCGTTCACTTTCAACAACAACAGGCCTGCAACGGTAACCGCGGTGACGGACTGTTACAGTGTGTGAGTGTGTGTGTGTGTGTGTGAATGGGCCGGCCATTTTCTTTTATTTGTGATACATGTACATATTGATTGTACATTGAGTTGACTTGATTTGGGAATTACTTTGATTATTGATTAGAATTGGAATAGGCTTGTAGCCTATTTGTTTAATTGGATTTTGTATATTGTAAAATACTGTGATCTTTCTATTATTATGTTCATTCACTAATTAATACAAATACACTTTCTTTATTAACCTTTGTGTGGTTAATACATATTCGCCATTGGTATTTGTAGTTAAAGCAAAAGTGTTGCGTCCTTAATTAAATAGATAAGATCCTAAAATATAATTACATTAAAGGTACACATGGTATATTAAAGGTACATAAGGAAGTTATTCTAACCACTTCCTCTAGTTGATGGAGGCACTTTATCACTTCAGGTAATAGCGCTCAGTATTCATTAGAAGAACTCAGGCCCCACCCACATGGGAGGGGTTACATATATATATATATATATATATATATATATATATATATATATATACACACTACTGTGTAATGTGGTAAATGACTATTCTAGCTGCAAATGTCTGGTTTTTGGTGCAATATCTACATAGGTGTATAGAGGCCCATTTCAAGCAACTATCACTCCAGTGTTCTAATGGTACAATGTGTTTGCTCATTGGCTCAGAAGGCTAATTGATGATTAGAAAACCCTTGTGCAATCATGTTCACACATCTGAAAACAGTTTAGCTCGTTACAGAAGCTACAAAACTGACCTTCCTTTGAGCAGATTGAGTTTCTGGAGCATCACATTTGTGGGGTCAATTAAACGCTCAAAATGGCCAGAAAAAGAGAACTTTCATCTGAAACTCGACAGTCTATTCTTGTTCTTAGAAATGAAGGCTATTCCATGCGAGAAATTGCTAAGATATTGAAGATTTCCTACACCGGTGTGTACTACTCCCTTCAGAGGACAGCACAAACAGGCTCTAACCAGAGTAGAAAAAGAAGTGGGAGGCCGCGTTGCACAACTGAGCAAGAAGATAAGTACATTAGAGTCTCTAGTTTGAGAAACAGACGCCTCACAGGTCCCCAACTGGCATCTTCATTAAATAGTACCCGCAAAACACCAGTGTCAACATCTACAGTGAAGAGGCGGCTGCGGGATTCTGGGCTTCAGGGCAGAGTGGCAAAGAAAAAGCCATATCTGAGACTGACCAATAAAAGAAAAAGATGAAGATGGGCAAAAGAACACAGACATTGGACAGAGGAAGACTGGAAAAAAGTGTTGTGGACGGATGAATCCAAGTTTGAGGTGTTTGGATCACAAAGAAGAACGTTTGTGAGACGCAGAACAAATGAAAAGCTGCTGGAAGAATGCCTGACGCCATCTGTTAAGCATGGTGGAGGTAATGTGATGGTCTGGGGTTGCTTTGGTGCTGGTAAGGTGGGAGATTTGTACAGGGTAAAAGGGATTCTGAATAAGGAAGGCTATCACTCCATTTTGCAACGCCATGCCATACCCAGTGGACAGCGCTTGATTGGAGCCAATTTCATCCTACAACAGGACAATGACCCTAAACACACCTCCAAATTGTGCAAGAACTATTTAGAGCAGAAGCAGGCAGCTGGTATTCTATCGGTAATGGAGTGGCCAGCGCAGTCACCAGATCTGAACCCCATTGAGCTGTTGTGGGAGCAGCTTGACCGTATGGTACGCAAGAAGTGCCCATCCAACCAATCCAACTTGTGGGAGCTGCTTCTGGAAGCGTGGGGTGCAATTTCTCCAGATTACCTCAACAAATTAACAGCTAGAATGCCAAAGGTCTGCAATGCTGTAATTGCTGCAAATGGAGGATTCTTTGACGAAAGCAAAGTTTGATGTGAAAAAAATCTTATTTCAAATACAAATCATTATTTCTAACCTTGTCAATGTCTTGACTCTATTTTCTATTCATTTCACAACATATGGTGGTGAATAAGTGTGACTTTTCATGGAAAACACAAAATTGTTTGGGTGATCCCAAACTTTTGAACGGTAGTGTATATATCTATATATATATATACTTAAATCCAGTGAGTCAAGTAAATTCTTTATAAGACAGTACAAGCCTGTTTCATGCCATACCCTAAGCTAATATAGCACCTGTGAGCTTCCATCCTGCTCCTACGCCTGCTGCACCCTATCCAGTTCATTCATCCAGGAGCCCGAAAGCACCGGCGGTGTCCCTGTCCTGAAGTACCGGGCTGAGTGGAGGACACAGGGCAAGGGGAGCTGGGTGCAGAGGACCTATCGGGTCCAAGAAGGTTCACACGGTTGATCATGTTCTCCATATTGTCGGCCTGTTCATTGATTGTAGAACATTTCAGCCTCTTCTGCAGTGTGAAATTTGTGCTCCGTGCCCTGGTGTGTTAGTGTAAGTACAGCTGGATTGCGGCTGAAATGTTCTACAATCAGTGAATGGGCCGACAATTTGGAAAGCATGATCAAACGTGTGAACCTTCCTGGACCTGATGGGTCCTCTGAACCCAGCTGCCCTTGCCCTGTATCCTCCACTCAGCCTGGTACTTCAGGGTGGGGACACAGCCGCTTGTACTGTCTCATAAAGAATTTACTTGACTCACTGGATTATTTTGCTCCTTATTTGTTGAGCACTTTCCCTACCATGGAGTGTTTCTTTTAACAAAGTTATATATAGTATATACTTTATTAATCTCCGTGGGGAAATTCATGGTCTGCATTCAACCCATCTTAGTTGTGTAGCTAGGAGTAGTGGGCAGCCACCGTGCAGCACCCGGGAACCAACTCCAGTTCCTTTCCCATTGCCTTGGTCAGGGGCACAGACAGGAGTATTAACATGCATGTCTTTTTGGTGGTGGGGGAAATCGGAGCACCCAGAGAAAACCATTGCAGACACCGGGAGAATATACAAACTCCACACAGGATGACCCCCAAGGTTGGACAACCCCGAGGTTTGAACCCAGGACCTTTTTACTGTGAGGCAACAGCGCAAACCACTGTGCACCATGCCATTATGGTGCAACTCAGAGCTTCAGAACTTTGCTGTGTTGGAGTGAACAAGGATAAATGAACCATGCTACTGAAGCCTATTTAATTAAATGTTTGCTGAAATTTTAACACATTTTCAAAAAGTATTGAAGTTTAGAAATATATCCTGTCTGAATATTTCTCCTATCTTTTCCCAAGCCTATTTAGACTGTCAGGGAAGCCTGAATGAGGAGCAGCTTATCTGCACTTTTGGAAAAAGGCCTACTTGAATGAGGGAAATTGCAAATGTTTAGATTTGTACAGCATTTTGTATGACAAGACTAATGTTCATGAAAATTCAGATTGCTTTTTTCGTTTAGTCATTTTGCTGTATGTTGTTTAAATGGTACTTAATTAAATATGAAAAAGGTGGGAGCAGGGAGTTTGGTCAAAAACTCTTGAGTCATAAAATAGATTTGATTTGTTTTCATTAACGTGTTTGTATCTGCCCCTCCATGAGTATCTAACTAGAGTTTGCACAGCGACATGAACTCAATGAAGCAGTATGGACCAATGTGCTTAAAATTAACAAAATATTTTCATTTATTCCCATCCAGTTCAGAGCCTGATCCCTTGTTCCCTGATATACGATCAGACTCAGGCGAATGTCTTGGTTTCATGTGATACATTTCCAGATAAACTAATATTTTCCCCCCATAAAATCAGTTCAGATCATTAAACGGTATACAACAGGTTGGTTAGAACCTGTTATATACTGTTTAATGATCGGAACTGATTTTGGGGTGGCACAGTGGTCCAGTGGTTAGCACTATTACTTCACAGCAAGAAGGTCCTGGGTTCGAACCCCAGGCTGTCCCAGGACCCTTCAGTGTGGAGTTTGCATGTTCTCCCCATATCTGCGTAGGTTTCCTCCGGGTGCTCCGGTTTCCTCCCACCATCAAAAAGACATGCATGCTAGGGTTAATACTCCTGTCTGTGCCCCTGAGCAAGGCAATGGAAAGAAGAACTGGAGTTGGTACCCGGGCGCTGCAGCTGCCCACTGCTCCTATACAATAGGATGGGTTAAATGCAGAGAAAAAATTTCATTGTAACCTGTACAATGACAAAATAAAGTGGCTTTCCTTATTTTCTTTCTTTTCCAACAGGTTCTAACCACTACATTGAAACATCTGCTATTCTTCGCTATCATATCTTATTTTAACTGTTTTTCCAACACATGTTTAATGCTAGTGCAGGGGTGGTTTAGCAGTACTGGGTTATCTGCAGGTTCTGGGCAATCATTTGTACGCACAGGAATGATTTCTCTAAAGAGCCTTGACCCTGTATCAAAAATAATGTCTAATGTTGAATTATAACAACCGTTTTGAATACTTTACTGCACACCAACATCTATTAACACAGATGTAAGGAGACTTTTTTTGCTTGGCAGGTCTTCTGGTGGATGTTGACAGTTTTACTGCTTGTGTGCATTATGGGCCAGTGTGTTCGAGTCTTCTAAAGGTCAATGTTCTGTGGATCACTTTGTGAAATCTCAATTTGAAGCTGTCTGGAGGGATGAAAAACAGATACCTGCGTTGTTATTTCTAAAAAAATCAACTCCCTGTATGGTCTAGGGTAGACCACTCTAGTTCACTTCCTGAGGCACTGTTTTTTTGTTGTTTGTTTTTTTTTTTTTAACATGGTCCTGGCTAGTTCCCACAGTAGATAATTACATGGCACAAAAAAACAAAAATAAAAACAAGCAAAAAAACAGCTGGGTGTACATAATGGATCATTTGTTTCGCCGCCGTGCCTGTTGCCTGAGTTGATAAGTCACTTCTTGGCAGCGCACTATTCAATTTCTCAGTTGAAGGCTCCACTGCGCCACGGTTAATTTTTCATAAATGTTAAATGGATGACAGATGTTGTTGTTTTCCTAACTGAATGCTGAAAAAAAGCATAATAGTAAGCTTGAGTAACTTCAAAATAATACTATAGATCTGGAAATGCTGTAGACCAAATGAGGGCGGTCTGACAGGACGTGGAAGCGGGGCAGGTTAAGCTAACCGCTAGCCCATGCAGACCGGCAGTTCTGACAGTCACCCCAGCTGGCATTCACTCTCCTGGACAGTGATTTTTCTTTTCTTCTTCTTTTTTTTTTTCTTTTTTCTTTTTTTTTTAGATGTATGTGTTAGTTTGGATGCATGTGTTCTTGTAGTTTTTAGATATGTGTTTTTGTCTTTTGCACTGCTGTGGGCTGGGGAAAACGATGCTTCGTTTCATTTCATGTGCGCAAGTGCATGAAATGAAATGACAAGTAAATGTACTTGATTCTGATTCTGAACACAAGCAAAGATCCAGTCAGGAGGCGACAATGCAAGTAAGTGCCAAAAAAACTAGGTCCAAGTCCGATAGGACGTACTAGGTCTCAACAGGCAGTGCACTTAAAATAAGACGAGATCTACAAAGTTAGAGGCCTCAATCTGTGTTGGGGTTTGCATATAATCTGGTCCTGTCACAATAGCTTGGATGACAGACATGACATTTGGTGATATGTTTATAAAAATGTCTTCATGAATAATACTGCAGTTTGCCCCGGTAGCATAACGCCTCTTAACTAACCTTCCACTTATATGCCAGTGCTTGATTGTGGCCATGACCCATTGATAAACATATTCATTGGTATATTCTTATTCGTATTTAGCTCCATCATCTCTTGAGAAAAGTCTGTGGAAGATGTGAATACAGTCTCAGTATTTCAAAGCAGTGCACAGTAATTATCTGCTCTCTCTCTCCTTCGCTCTCTCTACATACAGTATAGTACATATACTTTTGTATTCATTTTCCATGGCAATACTTCATGGAAACATGTTTTGCAGCAATTATTACTGAGTTTTTTTGGTTTTTGGGAGATATCAGTTTTAGCTGTGACCTCTCAATTTTGGGAGTTTTACCCCTTCTTTAGCCGGGTGGGAAGTGTTTGTTCAATTCATTCTACAGAATTTTAGAGGGACTCAAGTCTGGACTGGAGAACTTCTTCTTTTTCTGAAGTCTTCCCAGTGTTGATTTGGATGTCAAATTAGGGTCACTTAGCTCAGAGAAAAGTTGTGCTTGGTGTACAACGGGCACAGCGCTTTCCTTTCCAGCTAAAGTGTTGAAATTTTGTTCATCAGGCCACAACATCGTTTAGCTGATTCTCTTAGTCTTTCACATGCTTTTTGCAAGCTTAAAGTGTGCTGTCTCCTTTTTCTTTCTTCCCCAGTTTTGTAAATTGTCTGCTGTCCCTCCTGTAAGATCTCCCATTGCATCCAAGGATGTTTGTATTCATGTGGTCCTTGCATTCTTGGTCACTTCCTTGACCAAGATCCTCCCTGTAAGGTTTGCTGAGTTCGACAGAGACAGTCAGGTCTAGAGACAGTATGAGTGTGTCCATATTTTTCTATTCCCAAATGATGGACCTTACTGCACTCTAGTGGACCTTTGCAATATTTTAGAAATTTTTTTTCAACCATCACTAGATCTACACCTCTTTATAATTCTGCCTCTGAATCCAAAAGGCTGAGGCACCATTCATCAATGGGATCATATAGACATAACAGATCAGTTGTAAATAGTTTTCCAGTCAAATGAGGTGGTCTTGGGTGGGCTCCGGTCAGGTTTTTGAAACATCCCATGGTCATTTAAAGCAGCTTTTCATTTTAGATAATAAAAACATGAATACAAAATCTACTTTGATGGCTTAGCTAATATATTGTTTTTCTTACACATTCTTTTTCTTCTTCTATAATATATACTAAAATAGGAGCCCCATTTTCGTACTAATTCCTTTACCACATGCATACCAAAATGTACATAAAACTTCATGGTTTTGCTTTAACACAAGTTGATCTTTGCATTTAGAGCAAGCCATTTGTTTAAGATTGGCAAAAGAAAACACTTTGTTAAAATATGTACTTTTTTTTGCAATAGATGGCTAAAACTGCCCTTACAAATGAGAGAAAATGTAGCAGGTGGACCATATTAGTCTGAGTGATGACTCACAAAATTGGACTGACTGGAGAGGCTGGACTGACAAGATAAATAAACAAGGAGCCAGTCAGTATCCAGATGACTAACCATTCTATGTAAAGTGAACACACTGTATTAACTTTTTTTTTTTTTAAGTAAACATGTGAAGAACTCCAGACTGAGACAGACTAATTTGGATTGTTGGACCTGGTCTACTGCTTTCTTGCGTTAAACATTATTGCTTAAAAAAATGAAACGTGGGAGAAAAAAAACAACTATCACTTTCTTGATTGTATCACGTGTCACATACATGCAGGCACTGATCCCGGTTATAGACATGTATGATTTGGTTATGTTCCCTGATGAGCATGCGACGCTCATGATTCTGCAACCACACCACCCTGATACATGGTGGGATATTTTCCTGACTCAGCTCTCATCTCCATCATAATTCTAAAAAGATATGATGGAAGGTGAAGCCCAAACTGTACAGACCATTACCATGGTCAAAAATACTGCTCGTACAGGTGTATACTGTGGATGTTGTTTTCTGTTGTTTGCACCAACAACATCAATAACCTACCTAGTCTTAATGTTAGCGCACTGAGTTTTTACATGTGGGCATATCATTATGGTTATCAAATGGATGCTGTCCTTCATCAATGTTTTGATAAGTCCTACCTTTGACACCTTACTCAGGTTCAACAGGACATTCTAGTGTCCTGGAACCTCCCCTGTCTTCACGAGTCTCAGCAGACACAACTCAGCTGCTTTGTTGTTACCCAAGGCTTGTATGACTAACATATGCCGACATTCACCCATATCTCCTAAAAGCTTTCCAAGTACCCAACTTCTGCCTGCAGGTAGTACAACACAATAATACTGTTATGTTATTAGAAGGAAGAGAGAGGGACAGGCATATAGTGGTCAATTGCGTGCATGTATGCATGTGTTAGGGTAAGGGATAAAAAAGGTGTTAAGGTAGGATGCACATGAGTGAGTGAGCGAGCGAGAAAGCGAGTGAGAGTGAGTGAGCATGTTTGCTTTTACTATTGACAAACCACCAGTGAACACAATTACAAACAAAACTATCAAACATACCATCCTCAGACAAATGCAAAGAAATAATAAAATTAACTACTACTTTCAGCTGCTCTTGGTAGGGGTCGCCGCAGCGGATCATCCGTTTCCATCTCGTCCTGTCCTCTGCATCTTCCTCTGTCATGCCAACCACCTGCACGTCCTCTCTCACCACATCCACAAACCTCCTCTTTGGACTTCCTCTTTTCCTCTTCCCTGGCAGCTCCATATTCAGCATCCTTCTCCCAATATACCCAGCATCTCTCCTCCACACATGTCCAAGCCATCACAATCTTGCCTCTCTTGCTTTGTCTGCAAACCGTCCAACCTGAGCTGTCCCTCTAATATACTCGTTCCTAATCCTGTTCTTCTTCATCACTCCCAATGAAAATCTTAGCATCTTCAACTCTGTCACCTCCAGCTCCGCCTCCTGTCTTTTCATCAGTACCACCATCTCCAAACCATATAACATAGCTGGTCTCACAACCAACCATCTTGTAAACCTTCCCTTTAACTCTTGCGGTACCCTTCTGTCGCAAATCACTCCTGACACTCTTCTCCACCCACTCCACCCTGCCTGCACTCTCCTTCACTTCTCTCCTGCATTCCCCTTTACTTTGGACAGTTGACCCCAAGTATTTAAACTCATATGCCTTTGTCACCTCTACTCCTTGCATCCTCACCATTCCACTGTCCTCCCTCTCATTCACATATAGGTATTCTGTCTTGCTCCTACTGACTTTCATTCCTCTTCTCTCAAGTGCATACCTCCACCTCTCCAGGCTCTCCTCAACCTGCACCCTACTCTCGCTGCAGATCACAATGTTATCCGTGAACATCATCATCCATGGGGACTCCTACCTGATCTCATCCGTCAACCTGTCCATCACCATTGCAAACAAGAAAGGGCTCAGAGCCGATCCTTGATGTAATCCCACCTCCACCTTGAACCCATCTATCATTCCAACTGCACACCTCACCATTGTCACACTTCCCTCATACATATCCTGCACCACTCCTACATACTTCTCTGCAACTCCTGACTTCCTCATACAATACCACACCTCCTCTCTCGGCACCCTGTCATATGCTTCTCTAAATCTACAACGACACAATGTAACTCCATCTGGCCTTCTCTATACTTCTCCATCAACATTCTCAAAGCAAACATCACATCTGTGGTGCTCTTTCGTGGCATGAAACCATACTGCTGCTCGCTAATCATCACCTGTCTTAACCCAGCTTCTGTTACTCGTTCCCATATCGTCGTGCTGTGGCTGATCAACTTTATACCTCTGTAGTTGCTACAGTTCTGCACACCATCCTTGTTCTTGAAAATCGGTACTAGTATACTTCTCCACTCCTCAGGCATCCTCTTACTTTCCACTTTTATGAAATAATAAATAATAAAGAAATAATAAAATTAATCTGTGCTATTCCCACATGCAGTCAACATTGGCAACTTTTGCATTCCAGTTCAAATACTCGTCATCCACATTGCACAACCACTTACCTGCTGGTTCCCAACACTGCTCCAAACAAAGCCTTTAGCAGAGGTGAAACTACCATATATGCAGATAATGCAGCTTGCATTGGGGCCCGCGACAGTTTAGGGCCCATACACATGGACCCCTCTTCATCTTACTACAACTGTACCAAAGTTCTCAAGTCTACGGTATACAGTATGTTGAAAAATGTGTCAAGTGTGCCCGCGTGTAATTATGGTTATACATACTACTCCACAGCAAAATCCATACAGAAGAGTTAACTAGCTGGTGAAGTGTCAAGACTTTGCACAGTGAAAAGTCCGGAGAGTGTGCCTACGATGTAAGTAAAAAACATTTATTATTTATTTGACTAATAATCAACCTACACACTTGTGTTTTGTGTTTATAAGGCCTATGCACAGACATGAACAATGTCATCAATGTGCTAGTGCCACATCACAGTTGTTTTCATCTGTGCCAAGGTGCACTGTCACCGATTGTTTTAATATGTGTCAAGGTATGCTGTCACTGATTTTGTTTTCATCTGTTATGGGGCTCTGACACCAGATTTTAAGTAGGCCAGTCTGTCACTATCTTGGCCTTGCTATTATGACTCATCTTCTGTAGCTCAGTGGCCTCCTAGTAATAATTTATTTTAGGCGACAACTGTGCAGTACGTTTCATTGTTTCTGGTCGTTTTAAAGCTGTGTGCTTTCACTTCTTTCATTTGCAACTGACATTATGTCACATCTGATTGCGACGGGCAGGGTGGGGCCCGCTTTGACCATCTTGCATTGGGGCCCGGCGCTGACTCGTTATGCCTGTGGCCTTTAGTATCTGCCTTGTAGGCTCCATTCACAAATGTTTCTCTTTTCTTAAAGTTGGTTTTGCTACACACTCAGCATCTAACCTTCACAGGGAGTAGTTTATCTTTCCAGCGATGCTGCTCAACCTCTGAACCTGCCAGTTTGAACCCCCCCCGCCCCAAACAGATCCAATCATTTGCCTCACATATTGCATCCTTTCATGGCAACATGGACTCAAGTAGACAATGTCCTGCATCACTGACCATAATACCAAGTATGACCTGAGACTAATATTCACTATTTTCTGCAGGTTACCTACTCATCCCTCCCTCTCATAAAGAAAATATCTGTCCGTACATGCATGCTATTTTTTCATTACTTCTTGTTCTCCTGAATGGATAAAATCCAGTTTTATTATCTGTCATTGGTGCTACATGTTTCACTGTTGTCTTTAGACTCTGTCATCATCATCATCTCCATTTTGCTTTTGACACATTTGAATCTTTCTAATATGGGCAGTTGCAGAATCCCTTTCCCATACTTTCCCACACTGCTAAAATATTGCGCTACACCTTGCCATTTCTTCATATATGAGGGTCTACTTTTTTTTGCCAGCGGAAGGAGATGCAAACACAGACGAAATTGGCAATTTCCTTCAGCACAAGATTAATTTGCCCGCCTCCGTCCATTTGGTAATTTTGTGGATCAAAATGAACCCACTTGTGATGCAATGAGTAGGGTGGCCAAGCAGGCGATATGTTAATGCAGAGCTGCTGGTGTTGTGCATTTTTGTTATCCATTTTGGCCTGAAATTGGGAATTCATTGAAATTCATTGGGAGTGACAAAGAAGGATAGGCTTAGGAACGAGTATATTTGAGGGACATGTCAGGTTGGACAGTTTGGAGACAAAGCAAGAGAGGCAAGATTGAAATGGCTTGGACATGTGTGGAGGAGAGATGCTGGGTATATTGGGAGAAGGATGCTGAATATGGAGCTGCCAGGGAAGAGGAAAAGAGGAAGGCCAAAGAGGAGGTTTATGGATGTGGTGAGAGAGGACATGCAGGTGGCTGGTGTGACAGAGGAAGATGCAGAGGACAGAAAGAGATGGAAACGGTCGATCCACTGTGGCGACCCCTAACAGGAGCAGCCGAAAGTAGTAGTAGTAGTTTGGCCTGAAGTTGCACTGATGACTACACAGGCTCAGACCAGAACAAGAACAAAAACAGGTTCATTGAGCTATTTTCTTGCTGGACTCTAGGCAAGGACTCACAGAAATATCTATCCATAAGTGTTTTAATGGATATTAGCCTATGCATGTCATCCCATTGAAATAAATCACTAAATGACAACTAACTGAATGCAACCTTCTGAACAAGTTAATCAGAAAATACCGGCAATATATGGCTATAGAATTTGATGTGAATAAAGGACAGCTTGTGCTCATCATGACGTATGGAAAATTTGGCCTTGCTTAGCAAAGCAAATGTCTGTGTGGTCCAGTGACAAGGAAAATACACATTTAAATGGTTTGAGAGGAGTTGATTTGAAAGGCGAGTCAAAAGCTCCCCAACTACACTTGATTATAATGTATTCGTCTTAATCAAATCCCTTTTTGCAACTGTGGCATGTTGTTCTTATTGCTCTAGTTACCAAATGACCAAAAACATATTGGACATATCCAAATGTGCATCACACATATACACGTACACTCACGCTTGCACCCAGTTTCACAAAAATGGAGACCATCATCTTAGGCACTCTCTAATTTTCTACTTTTAACATAGATAGTTTTATATAATGTCAAGGGGCCACATAAGCTGAGGGAACTAGAATATATAATATAATACTCTTTATTAGTCATTTTGTACATACATACAAATTAAATTTACTTTCTGCATTTAATCCATCCTAGCTGTGTAGCTAGAAGCAGTGGGCAGCCACCGTGCAGCAACCGGGGACCAACTCCAGTTATTTCTTCCTATTGCTTTGGTCAGGGGCACAGACAGGAGTATTAACCCTAACATGCATGTCTTTTTTGATGGTGGGAGGAAACCGGAGTGTCTGGAGGAAACCCACACAGACATGGGGAGAACATACAAACTCCACACAGAAAGGACACCTGGGATGGCCTGGGCTTCGAACCCAGGATGTTGTTGCTGTGAGGCAACAGCACTAACCACTAGGCCACCATGCTGCCCATAGGCAGACCAGGACTCTGCAGTCTACACCCATTTACAGACCAGTGGCCATTCTTTCAAGGATCGCTCAGTCAATCAATCGAATTACATTTTATATAGCGTTGCAACAGCCACTCAATACAACTTGCGTAACGACCGAAACCAACACCAGTTTCATATGCAAATATGGTCGCGAACGCTAACTAGTTACAATGGCCATGTGTACTGTTCACAGAGGATTGGGAAATGTTTGCAATCATAGCATTGTAAGATGGTGACAGATGTACTCTTAGCCCCCCCCCCTTCAGTTCAGGGATGGTCGTTCCTTCGTCACATAGATGGCCTCTTTGACTCCCCATTCAAACCAGCATTCCTCCGTATCAAGGATGCACACATCCTCATATGTGAATTAATTAATTGTAAAGCGCTTTGTTTATAAGGGTGGGGATACCTGCAGTCAGTTTAGACTGAAGAGGTCACTTAGATGAGTGATGAAATGTATCTGACAATACCCGTTGTATCCAGATGAACTGATTCAACAATTTTTTTATTTTTGTTACCTGGATTATTGAGCATGCATAGAGATGCAATACTTTTACTTTACTTATGCTAACTGATTTAAAAATGATCAAAGTGATAAATTACACTTTATTAGTCATGTCAGCAAAACCTATTGGTAAGTTAACTTGCTTGTCCCCTATTACGGGTTCTGAAAGTAACATTATAGCCAATTAAAATAGTGTGTTTCACAATTAACTGTATTTCATCAGGTTATTTGAATTGGCAGGCTAATAATAAATAAAACGCCACCACTGGGTTCACAGCAGATATGAATCATTCAGTCACAATGTTAAAACAAACCAAAAACACTTACATTTAGCTCATTTTCCGACACCACTGACAAGATAGCCAACTTCAATCATCATCATCGGCGGTCACTCAAAGCGAGTATGACTGTCCTGTCCATTGGGTTGTCTACTTGTGGGTCTTCAGATGGTTGTAGAGGCTGATCTGCAATCCACATACTTTGGTGCAGTGCGGGCCTGGGAAAGTAGTGATGGTGGTGGTGGTTGAGCCTTTTTCTCTTGCTCCTTGGGGCGCTGTTGCTTTTTCTCTGCGACACAGTGACATGCAGCTCCTTCCTGCACAGATTTCTTCCAGGAGCGCCTAAACAGTGCAATGTGTTCCCAGTTGCTCGATGGGATGTTGAATTTCTTCAGACTGGTCTTGATATTGTCCTTGAAATGTTTCTTTTGCCCACCGGGAGCTCGCTGACCTTCCTTCAGCTGGGAGTACAGGATCTGTTTGGGGAGACGTGTGTTAGACATGCGGATGACATGGCCTGTCCGTCGGACTTGGTGCTGCATTATTGTAGTGGTTATGCTAGTCATGTTGGCTTGTTCCAGAATGCTGATGTTGGTGCATCTGTCCTTCCAGCTAATCCTCAGGATGGCTCTTTCATAAGGCTTTTTGGTGGTATTGTTCCAGGGCTCTCAGGTGCCTGCCGTAGGTGATCCATGGCTCTGCTCCTTAGAGCAGGGTAGCGAGAACAGCAGCTCTGTAGACCAGGAGTTTTGTTTGGGCCTTTAGGTCTCGGGCTTCAAAGACTCTTTTCCTGAGTCTGGTGTAAGCGCCACTGGCACAACTCAGGTGATGGTTGACCTTAGAGTTGGCTGCTGAAGTAGGGGATGTGATCAATTTTTTCAATAATTTTGTTGTCCACTTTAATGGTGGGCTGGGTAGATGACTAGCTGGGTGGAGGTTGATGTAAGACCTGGGTCTTCTTGATGTTAAATGCTAGACCCAGGGCTCTGTTTGCCTTGGCAAATGCATTCAGAGTGTGCTGAGTGTGCTGCAGTGGCGTTGTCGTCTGTATATTGAAGCTTCATGATGGTGGTGTTGCAGACTATGCTCTTGGCCTTGAACCTATTAAGGTTGAAGAGCCTGTTGTCAGTTCTGTATAGGATTGGGATCCCCCCTGGCAGCTCTCCGCCAATGAGGTGGAGTATGGCAGCAATAAAGATAAAGAAACAAAGAAAACAGGGTGGGTGCGATGATGCATCCCTGTTTGATCCCTGTTTCCACAGTGAAGGGCTCTGACTCAGAGCTGCTGTAACATCAATAATGTCATGAGCGGTCATGAGTCATACCGTGGCTAAAAAAGGCATGTCTAGACATGTTCATTACTTTCAAGCGTCATCTGGAAATACTTCCATTATCGTTTGGTGTAACTGCAGCGTGTTTATGTATTGTATTGTCTGTAAAGTGTTGTGTTGCCTGTATTTGCAGCGTTTTCTTAATGTGTTGTGCTGTTTGTATTATGTTGAGTTGACTGTATTGTGTTGCGTTGTCTGTATTGGGTTGCGTTGTCTGCAATGTTTTGTGTTGTCTGTATTGTGCTGTGTTGTCTGTAATGTGCTGTTGTTACATAACCACTACACTGTGTTGTCTGTATTGCGTTGTGTTGTCTGAATTTGCAGCACATTTTCTAAATGCTGCGCATGTGTTGTAAAATTGATGATGTGTTCTTAATTTTCTTGTGTTTTATCTAATTTCATGTGTTTGCATTCTTAAATTGCAGTGTATTGAGCTCTCAGGGCCACCGTACAACCCTCAGTCTTGCACATTTGCTCAGCAGCTTTTTTGGTACCAAGTGCTGTAGTAGTCATCACCCATATATGCCCTAATGGGCAGGTGACATCATTCTGTAGCCTCTCCTGACCGGCTACACAGTTTAATACCCCTATTCCCCTTCCCCTTCTGCATGAAAAATTGCTGTGGGCTGTGATTGGGTATAACCCGATTCTTTCATACAAACATGACAGGCTTCCACAGAAATCTGACCTGTCTCGTACCTTCTACAGCCTCCCTCTTCTTCCTTCTGATGTAGCTTTGTATCCTACAGCGGTCAGTCAATATCCTGTTACAAGCTAGAATTCATTCATAGTTAACCCTTCGACACTATAAATAGTATTATTCACAAATTTAGAGGACATGTGCTTATACTTTTCTCTTTGCTCTTCTGTCATTTCGCTTTGTTAAATGTTGCCTATAGTTTTTATTTTCTGTCTTCTTTCTGTCTCAGATGTTTTTCTAAGATCAACACTTCCAAATCCTCTTAGAGAAGAACCTCTTTGTTAACAGGTATGCACACCATCATTTTTCTTTCTTTCAGAAAACGGGCTAGTTCCTCAACTCCCTGTACCTCACAGGAATAACAGAAATGACAAAAGGCTACAATTAACAATAGGTGTGGTGATGGAAAAATCAATCGAAGCTTCCATACAGCTTTTCACAGGATTGCATTGCTTTAGGTGGGGGTGATGCTCTCCATAACTCATGGCACCATTCCCTACTTCTATTTTGGGGCATTTGGAATTGGCCTGTACCTACTCTTTCATGTTAATCTCTGCCATGACTGCCAGTGACGCCACACTGATGAGAAAAGTTATGTTGGGAAAAGAGAATGGATGAAAAAACTGAGATATGATAGAAATAAATGCATCTGTTGATATTTTTTTAAAGTGAGCCTCTTATCACTCAACAGAAAAGGACAAAACAATTATAATACAGTATTTTCAAATCAAGCAAGTTTAACTAGACCAAATTTTCTTCAACAACCAGACTAGCTAGTATCCACTGAATATGAATATGACTTGGCCTGAATCCACGTTGATCAGGATGACTGATAGAAACCATATCAGCGCAGCTTGTGACACACAACCATTCCGTTTTGTGTTACAAGCTGCTTGTATGCTGCGAGTGGTGCTGTGTGTGAGAAAGCTAATAAATGCAGAAAACCTGCTCTGCCTCAACCGCCATCAGGACTCCTGTCTCCCGTCTGTACAACTCTTCTCCCTCCGTCCGCCCTGGAGTCAGTATACATAAAAAAATATAACACAACGCAGAGACTGTTCAAGGGGTGTTTGGGCTGACAGACAGAAGAATAGGGTTACATCTTTGGGACCATTTTTGGAATTATATTCCATTGTTTGATGATCCTTAGAGCCTTAGATTGCTAGATAGCCAGGATGTACAAACCTTTTCGCATATTCGTTCCAATGTTGCATAATTAGCACCATTTTTATATGGTTGTCCCAAAAATTCCTCGTCCATATATCCAATTGTGTCGGCCCTGTGATGGCCTGGCGGCCTGTCCAGGGTGTCTCCCTGCCTGCCGGCCAATGACTGCTGGGATAGGCTGCCGCATCCCCGCAACCCTGAGAGCAGGATAAGCGGTTTAGATAATGGGTGGATAATGGATGGATGGATGTTTTACAGGAGATGTGTGACACTTCCTATAGAGCTCGAGGAGAAGTGGCAGTGGTTCATTGCAGGTTAGTCATACCGTTAAGGGGCCTGACTGACATGAGAGAACAGAAAAATGGTGGAACACTATTTCTCTCTTGTGGTGAGAAAAGGTAAATGCAGTTGAGGATCAAATTTGTATTAAAACGGTGCCCCGCTGTCGAGTGAGTCAAGATAATGTATGACAATTACATTTGAATCAGTTTTCCCCATCTAATAGTATCACATCTTTAACAGTTAGATTATGACTGGAGGGTTGGGTGGGGCGTATGGGTCCCTCTCATCCTCAAAACTGACAACTAAACAGCCTAAAATTTAACAAATTTACTTAGGTTCTATTCTTAAAAAAACAAAAAAACGAACAAACATGAGAATTAGTTAGAGTAGGTAACTGTACATTCTGAAAATGTACATTTCATAAACTCATGGTTTTCATATAGATTAACATTTAAGAGATTGTTATATGACAGAAAAACTAAGATAAAGGGCATGGTTTATGTTCTGGTATTGAATACTACAATATGTCAACACTACACTAGAGCACAGAGGTCTACATTCAAATTGACATGTCTATCCAAATTAGTAATTTTCATTTCTATTGCACAGGTTGGAAAACCCTCTCTAGTGCCCTACATGATATGTACTGCACATGCATTCATCTTTAATTTATAGCAATTACTGCATGCAGGTTTTAATTCATTGTTGGTGAAAATTACTGTCCAATGACCTCACTAATTTCAGATAAAATTGAGTGATCGTCACTTACTTTACTGGTTACATATGCATATGAACTGATGGATTCATTTGCTCTATCATTTGAACAGGAGAGGGAGGAAATCAGTCAGGCAGGTGGTAACCCTGATTTTGCTTGGTCAGCCCGAGAGAGAGGGTGGTAGAGGAACAGAGGTTAAGGGTGAGGAGAAAGGAAGCCTGCTTACATATTGTATTTTAGGATGCTGAGCTGAATGTTTTGCCGACATTGTCCTGTGTTTTTTTTATGTTTGCACCACGGACCAAACAAATGTCCTACTTTGGATAACAGAGTTCAAACTGACCTGACTTGAGTAACTAAAGGGACAAGAAAATAAATAAAACAATTTTTTTGAAAATCACCCAGTCTTGCCTTGTTGAGAGCTCTCTGTCATCCTCTCAAGGATGAGGATGTGCACATCCTTGATAAGGAGGAAGGCTGGTTTGAATGGGGAGTCAGAGAGGCCATGTGAAGCTGGAACGACCGTCCCTGAACCGGGAGGGGGGCTAAGAGTACATCTGTCACCATCTTACAATGCTGTCATTGCGAATTCAGGGGGCAGCTGGGAACCGCTGCAGCCGGGACGTGAACCTGGGTTTCTCGCACCACGGACGACTACGTTAACAGTCGACTGAAGGGTCCGACCCATTAGCCAACGGCTAGCGAGTCTACTCATACGTGGTCGTTACACTGTGATTGCAACTATTCCCCAATCCTCTGCGAATAGTACACATGACCATTGTAACTCTGGTTAATGGTCATGGTAATTTGCATATGAAATTGATCGTTGTTTTCGGTTTTCATGCCACTGTATTGTTTATAAGGCTGGGGCTACCTGCAGTCAGTTGAGACTGAAGAGGTCACTCAGATGAGTGATGAAAAGTTTCTCTCTCAATAAACGTTGTGTCCAGATGAACTGATTCACCTTCCTGCGATGTCTTGAATAAAAACATTTTGGCTCTACAATGACTGGACAATCCACCGTGGTCATCAACAGATAAACTGTCATCTATCCGCTTGCCTTCCTAAATGCCTTTGAATGTGAAAAGAGAGAGTACCATTATCAAATAAAATTGAGTGAGGTCACACGCCAGGGTTGCCCTCTAAGCCCTTTATTGTTTGCTCTCACCATAGAACCCCTTGCAATAGCACTTCGTTCCAACCCTCTTATCAAAGGTATAGTTAGATACGGACATGAGCACAAGGTGTCTTTATATGCAGATGACTTATTGCTATACACATCTAATCTTTCTGTTTCTGTTCCTGCTGCCCTTGCTACTATTACATCCTTTGGTCATTTATCAGGGTATAAACTGAATCTCAGTAAAAGTGAATTGATGCCGCTTAATGTGACCGCGGAAAAATTCCCATTACATACCTTGCCATTCAAAGTTGCTCATAGTTGTTTCACTTATCTTGGTGTACAGGTCACGAGTCGATTTGAAAACCTTTTTCGGGCCAACTTTTCCTCGCTTTTAACCCGCACTAAGGATGATTTTGAACGCTGGTCAGTGATGCACCTCTCTTTAGTAGCGAGAATTAATTCTGTTAAAATGAACACACTCCCTAAATTTTTATATCTCTTTCAGTGCCTACCGATTTTTCTTCCCAACACATTTTTCAAAAAAATAGACGGCCTAATTCTACCTTTCATATGGGATAAGAAGACTCCTAGGATACGAAAACAGCTCTTGCAGAGACCCAAGTCAGACGGAGGTATGGCGCTACCAGATTTTAGATTTTATTATTGGGCGGCTAATCTTAGGGTCATTCAGTTCTGGCTGCGAGGTGGAGAGATGTCCCCGTCCCCAATTTGGTTAAAGATGGAAGCTGCTTCGTCTGTACCGGCATCATTGTCTTCCCTCGCTCACTCCTCCATTACAGGCCCTTATTCCTCTTTCACCAAGAATGTGTGTGTCAAAACAACATTGAGGATCTGGAATCAATTTAGACGCCATTTTGGGTTTCAGACAACCTCTCTTTCTGCTCCGGTGGCCTCGAACCCTGCTTTTGCCCCATCTATGGTTGATAGTGCTTTCTCAATATGGTCTAGTCTTGGTATAAAAAGGTTTAAAGATCTCTACATTGACAATACATTTAGTACGTTTGAGCAACTAGCAGTTAAATTTGGTCTTCCCAGGCATCATTTTTTTAGATTTTTACAGATCCGGAGTTACGTCCGCAATTTGGATCCTCATTTCCCCCCCCTTCCTGGTGAAACACAGTTTGACACCTTTCTTACCCCGCTTCCCACTCTGAAAGGTACCTTGTCAATAATTTATAGACACATTTGTTCTTTAAGAATTGCCTCACTTAATGACATTAAATCCTCATGGGAGGAGGAACTGGGGGAGGGAATATCTGATGGGCTGTGGGAGAGGGCACTCGGAAGGGTACATACCTCTTCGGTCTGCGCCCGACATGGTCTCATTCAATGCAAAATCATTCATAGGGCTCATTGGACCAAAGCGAGACTAGCGAAAATTTACAAAGACATAAATCCTAACTGTGTGAGGTGTAACCAGTCTCCTGCTAATCATGTGCACATGTTTTGGTGTTGCTCATCTCTTGATGGTTTTTGGAAAGATATTTTTAGCACACTTTCAGAAGTATGTGACACAGATCAAGCCAGACCCTTTTATTGCGCTATTTGGGGTGCCCTCGCCCACATTGCAACTGACCAATATTAATAAGGATTTTATTGCCTTTGTTACCCTGTTGGCGAGACGATTGGTTTTGCTTAGTTGGAAATCCTCTGTACCCCCTTCTCATGCTCTTTGGATTAAGTCTGTTTTAAATTGTATAAAGCTGGAAAAAATTAGGCACACACTCAAAGGGTCTCTAAACAAATTCTGGGCAATGTGGACCCCCTTCTTTTCTTATGTTAAGCGACTTCATTTCCCTGTTATTCCAGAGTGATGTGTGTGTATATATATATATACATATTTTTTCCTTTTTCTGATGTCCTTGTTGGATGGAGGTGGGGGCGTGGCAAGCTCCGGTGATGAAGGAGGCAGGGTGTATGTGTACATGATGTCTGTGAGGGACTGTGCTGGGTTGGCTGGCCTGCGGACAAGTGCATTGGAATATGTGTACTTGTATTTATTTATTCATTTATTTTTGGTTTTTTTTTAAATTATTTTAATTATTTTAGTTAATTTGATTTGATTTGATTTGATTTGATTTTTTTTTTCCTCCTTTGAGGGTGTGTTTTTATTCCTCATTGTATTCTGGTGTGTTAGTGTATTGTTGGATGTGTTTTGTGTTCATGCTGTACAACTTATGAGGACAATTATTTTGTAAATGTTGATTGTGCGGAAAATTCAATAAACAAAGTTATAAAAAAAATTTGAGTGAGGTCTTCACTCTCACAATAACCTGATTCAGTCTTCATCAGATAGCCTTCGAACACTCCACAAAATCACACAGTCGATAAGGAGGGCTATGAGGCTGTTCCTGCTGCTCGTCGTTGTGATGACACAGCTATCCTGCCTAACTGTGAGGCAATGTTGACACTCCCAAAGGCCGAAAGTTTCAGGCAACTGTCCACATCTCTCTTTTGGCCCGTCTCCACTGGCTGCCTGTGTGGTTCAGAATTGATTTTAAGGTTCTCCTGTTTATTCATAAAGCCCTGATATATCACAGACCTTTTAACCCTCTATTCCACCTCCAGGTCCCTCAGGTCGACTGACTTGGGACTCCTGGCTGTCCTGCGGTCTAAACCCAGGCTCGGGGGGTGGGGGTGTCCGCGCCTTAGCGGTTGCAGCCCCTAGGCTTTGAAACAGCATTCATCTCCTCTGCCCCCTCCACTGACTCTTTTAAGCTCATCTGCAAAAGTTACTTTTGTTGCAAGGCAACCAGGATGCCCGAGTGGTTAAGGCGTTGTCAAGATGGAGCCACAGACGATCGCCTCGGTTCTGCGCTCTCTTGTTTGTACTTTTTCTGTTTTTATTTGTTTAGTTTCCAGCGCCCACTCACTGATACAGCAGGGGATAACTTTTAAGCCTCCAGCTGTCCACTGGACAAACTAAACAGGTGTTTTTACCGACTTTAATTGGACGTTCTAATGAAAGTCTTGTCGAGGTCTTGATCGATACAGCCCCGCGCGAACTACGCCGAAGGGGTAAGTGAGCCGGCGTGCTCGTTAAACTGCGACAGCGGGGATTTAGAACCGCGCTCCCGTCAATCCACCTGGCGAATGTTCGCTCTGGCCAACAAGATAGACGGACTCCTACTCATAAACGGGAAAAAAGCACGGCGAAAAAACTCGGAAATTTTTTTTCCAGATATGCCGCCATGTGTCTCACTGAAACCTGGTTTAGTGAACATATCACATATTATGTTGTCAACGTTTATAACTTTTACTTAACCAACATCAACTCACGACACTTTCCATCTTGCCGTAATTCACACTGCCCCCTGCTCTTCTTAAAGGCACAGTAACTGCTAGTGCTTAACCATACAAGTCAGACTCGGGCATAACACTACCTAACCAGATATAACATTTTCTCCCCCCACCTCCCTTGAGAAAGTAACATAACATAACATATCATATCAGTCCCTACCCTAGTTGTCCCTTAACCATTCATAACATAGTCCCTGTGCCAGACAGGTGGAACCCTCACCCTCTGAGGGCGAGCAGGCTTGAGAGCAGGGCTGGGCAATGGCGGTGGGTTACCACCCACCCGGTTTGCCTCCGGTCTGGGCTGCCAACTGAGAGCAGCAGCTGGGGACAGTGATGATGCAGTGTATGTAGGGGCTACAACCCTATGCAGGTGGTTCGAGTGCCAACAAGTCCCATCGTCCAGTCTGTAGGTAGCCGGTCCAAGCTGCTGAGTCACCTGATGGGGCTCCGACCAGTATGACCGCAGCTTGTTCTGGCGGTGGGCGTGTTTGATCCTGACCCAGTCCTCCACAGACAGAGAGGGAGTCTGTACTCAGCAGGAGGCATTGAACCTCTGTTTCATCCGGGCCTGTGAGCTTCGGACCTGAGCTCTGACTTTCTGGACCCTTGGGCTCTCGTGTGCAGTGGCTGGCTCCGCTCTCAAGCAGTCCAGTGGTTGCTTTAGTTCCCACCCGATCATGAGCAGAGCCGGTGTCACCCCCGTGGTGGAGTGCTTGGATGACCAGATGGTCAGGAGAGTTTGGCTGAGTGCAGTGCTGAAGGTTTTCCCTTCTTCCAGACAGGCTCGAATTCCATTCTTGAGAGTTTTATTCAGTCTTTTAACCCCTCCGTTACTCTCTGGGTGGTACATTGCTGTCCTGATGTGCTTGATGGACCGCAGTGACAGGAACTCTGAGAACTCTGCTGATGCAAATTGGGGTCCATTGTCCATCGTGATGACACTGGGCTGGCCCCAGCGCCCAAACAGCTTGTCGAGGCGGTCGATGATGGTGTGTGAGGTGATGGAGCCCAGTTCGATGGCCTCTGGCGACTTCGAGTGACGGTCATGCACGACCAGCAAGTAGTGGGCATGCGCAGGTGCCCCGTGGAGCTCTCCACAGAGGTCGATCTGGGTGTGCTCCCATGGAACGTATGGCCACGGGGTTGGAGTGAAGGGTGCTGTGGTAGGCTGGCCAGTTTTCCCACTCAGAAGGCAGCAGGTGCAGTTATGCACCAGCTCCTCTGCATCAGAGTCTATGTAAGGCCACCACACGGTGTCTCGGCAGCGCTGCTTCACCTTGACCACCCCCAGATGCCCATCATGCGCCATTTGCAGCACTCTGGCCCTTAGAGTCTCTGGTACAATGGCATGGTGGCCATGGGAGAGGCACACCTCCCCCCAGCAGGAGAGCTCGTCGCGGACTTTATGGTAGGGGAGCAGCCTGTCATCCACCTTGGTAGGCCAGCCATCGTGGACGTAGGCACGAAGGGTTGTGAGTGTCTCATCCTCAGTCGAGGCCTGCTGGAGCTTGGCCAGGGTGACTACTGTGCTGAAGGTCCCATGCAGAATGTGGACACAGTCGTCATTGTCGTTGTCATCCTCTGGCGTCGCCCCTCTTACTTCTTTGGTCAGAGATATGCCTCGAGACAGGAGGTTGACCACCGTGTTGGTACGCCCCAGCATAAAGTCGAGTCTGAAGTTGTACTGATTCAGCCTATCCGCCCATCTCAGTAATCTCATGGGCCTGTTCCCCGAACCTCGGGTCGCCAGCAGAGCTGTCAGTGCCTGATGATTTGTGCGGATAGTGAAAGCCCTGCCATACAGGTAGACATGCCAATGTTCGCATGCCCACAGGCAGGCAAGAGCTTCTCTCTCCCCCACTGAGTACTTCTGTTCCGCATGAGTGAGTGCCCGCGAGGCAAAGGCCACTGGATGCTCTACCCCCTCATAGACCTGGGAGAGCACTGTACCAAGTGCCACCCTGGACGCGTCACAGGTGACCATGGTGGGCGCAGCTAGGCTGAAATGGGCCAAAGTGGGCGGGGATTTGAGCTGCTGTTTGATGGCGCCCACAGCCTCCCGGCATGCTGGGGTCCAGTCCCATACAGCATCCTTCCATAGCAGCTGGCGCAGGGGGGCCATTGAGTCGGAGTAGTGTGGCATGAAACAGAGATAGTAGGCAGCCATCCCCAGAAAAGAGGACAGCTGGGACAGTGATTGTGAGTTCGGCAGGGACAGAATGGCCTCTGTGTGGGACATGATTGGGGTGATACTCCCCTTGAAGAGCCAGAAACTCAGGAACTCGACCTCCTTGGCACTAAACACACACTTCTCAGTGTTCAGTGTGTTGTTTGAAGCGCTGGAAGACCTGTTCCAGGTGAGCATCATGCAGTGTGGTGGAGGGTGTGTGTACCACCACATCGTCCAGGTAGATGGCAACCCCCTGAATATCAGCTAGGATGAGTGACATTATTTTCTGAAAACAGCTTGGGGCTGATGACAGCCTGAAAGCCATGCACTTGTATCTGAACACCCCTACATGTGAGATGAAAGCTGTGAGGTCTATGCTGGCTGGTGCCAGGGGAACCTGCAGGTAGTCGTGGCATAAATCTATTTTGCTGAAAACTGTGGAGCCATGGAAATGGCTAGTCAGCTCCTCAGCTGTGGGGAGGGGTTATTTGTTGGGGATGATGGCTTTGTTGATGTCTGTCAGATCCACGCAGAGGCGCAGTCCACCACCACACTTCTTGGCTATCACCAGGTTGGCTATCAAGGGTGAGGCATTGACTGGTTCGATGATGTCCTCCTTCACCAGGCGGTGTATCTCCTCTTCCACCCCATCACAGAGGGCCAGGGGAATGCGTCATAGTGGCTGGATTACTGGGCGGACCGATGAGTCCACAGTAGGCTGGTGCACAAACCCAGACATGCAGCCCTGCAGGACACGCAGGCCCACAGCGCCAGTCAGTATAAAGTCCAGGGCATGGAACAAGTCTAGCCCCATGATGTTAGCCCCTTTCTTTGTGATGTAGAACCTGGTTCCAGGGACGTACTGGTGATTATAGTCCACAGGAAGGCAGACTACTCCCAAAGTGGCGATAGGGCCGAGTTGACTGCCACTTCCAGGGGCACGTGACGTAAGAGCCAGTCATATGTGGGTTTGTTCAGGAGGGACACAATTGCCCCTGTGTCAACAAGGAGCGGTATGTAGGCTCCGCCCACAAGGCATGTGCAGTGGCTGAATGAGGCCCGCTGGCTCTGAACTGTGTTGATAGGAACTGCAGCAGCCTGTGAGTCTGCGGGGGGGGGGGCACCAGTGTGCAAAGTGATTCATCTTGTTGCATTTATGACAGCGCTTGCCCAGGGCAGCACATGATTTGTCCCGAGATACATGCTTTGTGGAGCCACAGTTAGTACAATGCTTGGGCCCACTCTCCCTATACCTCCTGTCAGCCACTCTTTGCACATCAAAACTGTCACTGTCCATGTCAGCCACCCCTGCTGTCTCCTGGGCAACAGTAGGTACTTTAAACAGAGATGCATTTAAGCAGTGAACTGCCGGTAACAGTGACGTCACGGGGTCCTGCACAGCGTGAGAGAACTTGCACGCTTCCAGCAGAGCCGTTTCCAATTGCTTCCCAATCACTATAGCGTCAGATAAGTCATGGAGTCTGGTTCGAGTAACAGTCTTTCCCTCAACTGAGCACAAGATGTTTTCTCTATTAGCTGATCAACTATAAGTCCATCCTCCAAAGCCCCGAAGTCACAATGCTTTGCTAGCCCACGTAAAACAGAGACGAACTGGCCCACTAACTCACCAGACTTCTGGGCTCTCTGGCGAAACTCAAACCGGTGCATGCGTCGGCTCCTTCCTGAGCTGAAATGCGACTGTAGTGCATTGGTAGCCGCAGCATATAGGTGTCATCCGCCACTGAGAGTGTAGTGAAATACATTGCCCCTTCTGACCGAGGCAGTGCCGCAAGAGCGCACACTTTCTAACTGCTGCTAAATCCTAATGCCCCAGAGCCAGTAAATCCCCAGCAAACATGCCTCTTTGGGGCCCATCTGGGGCCACTGTGGGCAGCCCACTGTGGGCCCCGTTACCGGCATTAAATGTGGGGCACGTGTGGGCCCAACACTAAAGGCCCCTGGTGGGGTCCCAGTGGGCAGCCCACACTAAGCAGAGTGGGCCCTCAGTGGGACCCATTGTGGGCCCACAGCATGCCCATAGTATGCCCACACTTTGGGCTAGGAGCAGTGGTCCCACACGAGCCCATAGTGCCCCATGTGTACCTGGTATGCTAGTGACATTTATTGACAGCCAGGTCAAACAAAAACATGAAGAAAATATAAATTATACGAAGAAAGAATTTATTGAAAATTGGAAACAATTGGAATTGAAAAACAAAACTATATACCAAATTAAATGCTTTTATAAAACAGAACAACAAACATAGAACCACATTTGAACACAATAAGAACATTAAATCTAAAAAAAAAATAAAAATCATTAAATCTATTTATTTTTTGCTCCTTCCTCCGTCTCTATCCCTGGCATTTCTGAGCCACATTTTGATGGCAGCTTTCATCTCGGATGCTGTGGCCCGGCTGCTTTTTGTCACAGCATCTGAAGAAAACAACAATTGAAATGTAAGTGCACAGTATGAGTTAGCCACAGGTGGAGCATTTAATCTAGCCTGGGATTCCATTCACCTGTTGGGGTAGAGGCAAATCTCGAAACCTGGGCAAGTGAAGACAAAATTATCTGTATGACCGTGTTTATTTATTTAGGTAAACTGACACTTTGATTGTTCCGTGGACTCAGGCGGGGCAAAATTCAAATTAAACTACCCAAATCCAACTTCTTGGAGTATTTAAAGTAATGAGGATTGGCACCACCTCGTGACCAAGCCCAAACTGAACCAGGGCTATAGGCTATATTTACTTGTGTACTGCTAGAGTGATGGAGTGTGTCAAGTTTATTACTGCACACATGCACAACATGTCAGATGTATTGCAGACTATATAAACTGCTGTGTGTGTATGTTCGCTAAATTTCGGATGGTTCAATATTATTAAAATTGTAAAGTTATGAGTAATAGTTAATCTGTAATTAAGTTGGTTAAAAAAACAGCATGAGCTGCTCTATGGGAACATTTAAGGGACAAAAAATTAACAAAAAAATAGTGTTCTTTCTCTTAACTATAACATGAAATAGCTGTGACAAACCAAAAAGTTGAGACAGTACTTGTCTTGTTGGATGGGCAGTAATCTTAAAACGTTTTAACTGTACTGTCAACAGGGGGTTGACCTCAAAGGTCAAAACTGCTGTGGGCCCTGCATGGGCTGACCCACAGGGGGCCCATGTGGACTTACTGTGGGCAAAACCACAGTGGGTTGTCCACAGAAAACCCTCATGGGGGCCTCAAAGGGCAAAACTGCTGTGGGCCCTGCATGGGCTAACCATATGGGGCCCATGTGGGATTAGTGCAGGTTTGTCCCTGCCCACATTGCCCCACAGTAAACCCACACCTACCCACAGTGGGCTCGCATGGGCATGTTTGCTGGGTAGTGATCAAACGACGATATCCATCGGTCCCAGGGAACAGCTGGGTCACCGGGAATGGGTAGGAAAGGTGGCGGTGGCGATAGAATGAAGCCAGCCATCCTCGTTTGCCAAATATTATGTTCAGTCAATGACCACACCGGGAGCCACGTTTATAACTTTTACTTAACCAACATCAATTCACGACACTTTCCACCTTACTATAATTCACACTGCCCCCTGCTCTTCTTAAAGGCACAATAACTGCTAGTGCTTAACCATACAAGTCAGACTCGGGCATAACACTACCTAACCAGATATAACATCACGGACAGTGCACTTCATCTGCCGCAGTTCCCAACTCCTCCGGGCGGATCGCGAAATGGAGCGATCGGGGAAAAAAACAGGTGGTGGCATACTGCTTCTACACAAGCGAAGGTTGGTGTACAGATGTCACAGTGTTGAAGAATTCATGCAGCCCTCACTTAGAAACCATTTTCACCGACTGTAAACCATTCTCATCATCATCATTTATTCTGGTTTGTGTCTATATCTCATCCCCAGACAGGTGTTAAAGAGGTGTTAAAACACCTGGCTGATCAAATTACAAACATGGAGCGCAAATATCCAGGCTCCTTTATCCTTGGGGATTTTAACAGAGCAAACCTCAGCCACGAACTGCCAAAATACAGGCAGCATGTTAAATGTCTCACCAGGGATAAAAATACTCTGGATCATTGCTACACAACATTAAAGGATGCCTATCGTTCTGTCTCGCATTCAGCCCTGGGTCTCTCTGATCGCTGTTTGATTCATCTTATCCCAACCATGAACTAAAATCTGCAAAGCCTGTGGTTAAAACTGTGAGAAAATGTTCCAGTGAGTCAAAACTGGAGCACCAGGCCTGCCTGGACTGCACTGACTGAAGTGTTTTTGAGGCTGCGTCTACAGACTTGGATGAACTTACTGACACTGTGACATCTTACACCAGCTTTTGTGAGGACATGTGTGTGCCCATCAAAACTTTCTGTACCTTCAACAACAAGAAGGCTTGGTTCACAGCCAAACTCAGGCAGCTTCGTCAGGCCAAAGAGGAAGCCTATAGGGGTGGAGATAGGATCTGGTACAACAAAGTCAGAAATACACTCACAAAGGAGCTCAGAGTGGCAAAAAGGTGCTACTCTGAAAAGTTGAAAAACACGTTTTCTGCCAACGACCCACCATCAGTCTGGAGAGGTTTGAAAGACATTGCCAACTACAGGAGACCATCCCCACACACTGCAGGGAACTATCAACTGGCTGACGATCTAAATGGGTTTTACTGCAGGTTTGAAAAGCAAACTTTCACACCCCTCACCCTCTCCAGCCACAGCACAGAACCAACGGCACTCCCTGCCAGTCACTCTCCCCTCCCCACTGAACCCCCACCCACGCTCAGGA
This sequence comes from Lampris incognitus, assembly GCF_029633865.1. Classification (NCBI taxonomy): domain Eukaryota; kingdom Metazoa; phylum Chordata; class Actinopteri; order Lampriformes; family Lampridae; genus Lampris; species Lampris incognitus. The sequence goes on along the minus strand of NC_079213.1, from coordinate 96,683,079 downwards.
TCTGTGTTGAGGACATGCACCAGCTCTTCCAGAGACAGAAAACCAGGAAGGCACCAGGCCCAGATGGTGTGTTGCTCTCCTGTCTGAAGGTCTGTGCTGACCAGCTGGCCCCGATTTCCACACTGATCTTCAACAGATCTCTGGAGCTGTGTGAAGTCCCCTCCTGCTTCAAGAGCTCCACTATCATCCTGGTCCCCAAGAAGCCCCGTATCACAGGATTAAATGGCTACAGGCCCATTGCCCTAACATCTGTGGTTATGAAATCCTTTGAGAGACTGGCGTTGGCCCACCTGAAGGAAATCACAGGCCCTCTGCTAGACTCCCTGCAGTTTGCCTACTGAGGGAACAGGTCAGTGGAGGATGTATTCAACATGGGATTGCACTACATTTTCCAACACCTCGACTCCCCAGGGAAATACCCAAGGGTCCTGTTTGTGGACTTCAGCTCAACGTTCAACACCATCATCCAAGATATCCTCCACTCCAAACTCACCCAGCTCACTGTACCAGGCCCCACCTGCCAGTGAATTAAAAACTTCCTGACAGACAGGAGGCAGCTGGTGAGGCTGGGGAAAATCACATCCAGGACCCAGACAATCAGCACTGGCATCCACCAGGGATGTGTGCACTCTCCTCTACTCTTCTCCCTCTACACAAATGACTGCATGTCAGGTGACCTGTCTATTAAACTCCTGAAGTTTGCTTATGACACAACCATCATTGGCCTTATTATGGATGGTGACGAGTCTGCATATACAGGAGGTTGATCAGCTGGCCCTCTGGTGCGGCCATAACAACCTGGAGCTGAACACACTCAAAACAGTGGAGATGACAGCGGACTTCAGGAGGAGTCTCCCAACAATGCCCCTCCTCCTCACCATACTCAACAGTAAGGCGTCTATGGTGAAAACCTACAGATTTCTGGGTTCCACAATCTCCCAGGACCCAAGGTGGGTATCCAACATAGACACAATCATCAAAAAGGCCCAGCAGAGGATGTACTTTCTCCACCAGCTCAAGAAATTAAACCTGCCCCAGGAACTGCTGATTCAGTTCTACACTGCAATAATCCAGTCTGTCCTCTGCACATCCATCACTGTCTGGTTTGGTTCGGCCACCAAACAGGACAGGGACAGACTACAATGGACAGTTAGGTCTGCAGAGAAAATCATTGGTGCCAACCTGCCCTTCATTCAGGACTTACACACCTCCAGACTGAGGAAATGGGCAGGCAACATCACTGCAGACCCATCACACCCTGGTTACAACCTGATCCAACTCCTCCCCTCTGTTAAGCACTACAGAGCACTGTACCCCAAAACAACCAGATATACAAAAAGTTTCTTTTCGCGGGCTGTCATTCAAATGAATGCTTAACACTGTCAAATAAATCCAATCATTTTTTATATACTGTACTGTACATTTTATATATAAAATGGTACACTCTGTCATGTCCATCTACCTCAGGCATGTATGTAAGTAACCTGCTAACATCTATTTCAGCATCTCATGCAGCCAGTGAGGTATGGCTGGCTGCCCCGGTTACATATGACAAAAACACATCAGTGCAAGCCCCCCTGGAACCCATAGAGATTGCACTGCAGTGTCTGCAGTTTGAAAAACAAATGCCTTACCATGAAAGTCTATCAGAGTGATCTGGGCGATTTTCAACCAGACTGAAATCGCCCCAAAGCGGCGGTACTCCATGGAACACGACTTGACACTGATTGGACTATGATATTCAGACGCAGGACAAACTGTCCAGATCAGTCAGCTAGCGTAACATTGTGGTTGAATGTGATAGAAAAATTCTCTCCCTTTTCCCTTTGGTTAGTGCATCGCCCGATTGCCCTAAGGAACAAACCGCCACTGTTAGCATGTCAATTTGGTCGTTATGCCAATTGGACTTCCCTGGCTTGATATATCTGTTGGTGTACACTATTGCGTCAGAGCTGGATTTTTGTAATTGAGGAACACATGCGCCGCATTGCAGATTTGCAGTGCATATGACCATTTAGTTTGATGTCAGAACCTCATTTGAAGAAAGAAAAGTGATATAACTACTGATGCTATGTAGAGAACTAAATGTAGACTTGTGCATGCAGTGAAAAAGCGTTATTGTCTATAGATGTGTCTACAAATACAACGCAGTTTGTGATGAATTTAAATACTTTGTAATCTGAGTTCCAAATATGGGATTTAAAACGAAAATAAAAAAACAAACCAAACAAACAGATGCAAGCCTTCTGATCTGTGCACCATAATTTCACAATGTCAACGTCGTTGCACAGCAGCTCAGATCAGTGGCTCAGATGAGGACATAAATGTATCCAACTTTTGGTCTTTGATGACTTTATTGAATTAACATACTAAAACACTGGAATACTGATCGTCCTTTGATCTTCCATTTTTGAGGAATTAAAGCGTTAGGCTTTACTATGCCCAGACATTAAAAAACTTCATGTTTATAATTTCATGTTTATAATTTGGTGACTTTCTCATTCTTTTTGTTTTGCTCGCCTTTCAGCCAGCTACCAAGGAAATCGAGAACGTGAAGGATCCACCAGTTCAATAGCTCTGCAAAGAAGCCGCCAAAACTGGAGCGTAAAAATGTCTTTATGCAATAACCCAGGTATGGAAATCAGAGAAAGTTAAATCAGTTCCCGACCTTAGCAATAGGACACTGACCAAGTGTGTTTGCTCCTGAAGCTACTATGTCTTCAGTCCAGTACTTCACATTCCTGGGGTAGTACTATAGGCAGAGGTATGGGCTATGGGTTCCCCAGTCTCACCTATGTGGCCAACTTGTGTATGGAGGAAGTGGAAAAGTGGTGGTTGTCCAACCTTGGGGGTCATCCCAGGTCATCCTCTGTGTGGAGTTTGCATGTTCTCTCTGTGTCTGCATGGGTTTCTTCCGGGTGCTCCGGTTTCCTTCCCCAGTCCAAATACACGTAGGTCAGATAAATCGGCCATACTAAATTGCCCCTAGGTGTGAATGTGTCGGCCCTGTGATGGACTGGCGGCCTCTCCAGGGTGTGTCCCCACCTGCCGCCCAATGACTGCTGGGGTAGGCTCCAGCATCCCGTGACCCTGAGGAGGATAAGTGGCTTGGATAATGGATGGATGGATGGATGGATGGAAAAGAGGGCTCTGATGTCCTATCCAGGGACACCACCAGAGATGGGCAGTATTTCACTTACATGTATTTAAAATATGTATTTAATTACTTTTGAATATTTTGTCATTTGTATTTTGCTGGACAGAAAAAAATAAGATGTAATTTGTAACTAAATACTTTGAGTTTGTATTTGTGTATTTGACTTAAAATACATTATTTACTATGCCATTTTATTCTCAAATAAGACAAAATTTTTATCCCCAGGTTTATACAGTAGAAAAATAAAGTGTTCAACAATTAGCCTAATCAGTCTTTGGCCAAATGCAAGTCAATCACGTGACATGTCCTGTCGGGTTCAGCAATGCGCTCATTATGAACTACCGTGTTTCATTTGTGCTCCTTGTGACAGTAGCTTGAGGAAAGGAGCTGCTTTGGTATTTGGTGCAAATTTCCCCAAAGATAAAGGTATGTCATCAGAATATGATCGGATATTGCATGCTAAGGCAAGCTTTCGGAATGACTCTAAAATATAACAGAAGAAAAGAGCAATTAGCAAACACATGTGCTCTAGAACTGGCAAATAGACTTACTAACGTTAGCATACCAGCTAACGTTAGGAGCGTTAGCATACCAGCTAACGTTGCTAGCTTTAGCATACCAGCTAACGTCACAGACACGCACAGGCAGTCTGGAAAACAAAACCATTAAGCTGTACAAGGATATTTTCAAAGAGAAATGACGTCACTTGTTTCTTTTGTTTGTTTTTCTCCTTTATTTGTTTTCTTTCTTTCTGTTTGTGTGGGTTGTTTTCTCATTTTCATAATAGATTTGTTTTGTAGTTTTTGTTTATTCAGGGTCCTTTCTTGCGCTACCATTTTGTGGAACGCATGTCTGCTGTATTTTTACATGTCAATATTTTGCAATAAAGTTCATTAAAATGTAAAAAAAATCAAAACAAAAAACTGGCATCTCATGGTTAGTCCTCATATGGGAAGCTTCATCAGCGAGATTGATTGTTAGCAACTTCTGTAACTCAGGACAAAATTAATTTTTAGCATTTATTTAGTGTTTTATAGTGGACATTCTTAATAGTTGTCAGGAAAATAGCTTGTGCAGTCCTCTTAAGGATAACATTTTACAGTGTTTGCTATGCCAGGGGATGGTCAGGTTATTATCCAGGTTAAAAAAAAAGCATCATAGATTTTAAGAAAGCAAGTCATATATCAGTTAAAACTCTTTCATCCGGATCTTTAAAGCTAAATGTTCATCTTTTCATACAAAATGTTTTACAATATGGATTATAGAGCGTTAATATAATTCAAAGTGAATTGACTCCATTCCTGAACAATAATGATAATAATAAATCAATCTTATATAGTGCTTTTCTTATACTCAAAGTCGCTTTACAGTAAACGGGGTGAAACAAGACAACAGATAAACATAGCACAAACATACAGGGATGGATGGGAAGGGGGGGCTACGAGAGGGAGAAGCGGCAGCCACACACGACGCCAGCAGTACTCTCCCACTTAAACAGACACAAAAGGGCAAGAAAAACAAAAAAACAACAACACTGTAGATGTTGATTTTCTGTAGGGGTTTACTCCTGTAGTCTATTCCTCCCCCAAGGTATCCACTAGGCAGTGGCACTATTTAACCCATAGCTGGGGGCTGGTTCGTGGGCATCAGGGAATATCCACACGCTGGTGGGCCTGCGTACCGCACGTCTAGGGGCCAGACCTCCTCCAAGTCCCTTGTATTTCAGCCAGTGCTAAAGTAACACATGCTACGTTTAATTGTAGTGTCTATTATGTGAGTTAGTGTTTTTTTTTAATGCTGTTGGTTTTAAGTTGTAACTGGTAGGCCTAATCAATTTAATGGTATGTTTATTCATTTTCCTTTAGGTAAAAGTAAGTCATCTCAGGGGATGAGTGGCAATGAACCGTCAGAGCCTGGCCAGGCTGCCACATCTGCAGAAGAAGCCACACCAATGCTCAAATGTGCGATGCTGGATGGGAAATACTTCCAAATAGTGAAGCAGATCCCAAATGGAAAGATAGAGGCTGAGTGTCAGCTGTGCACTAACAAAAAGGTCATGATATGTGGCTCTCTTGCGGCAACATCAAATTTTAAAACCCACTTGAAATGAAGGCACCTTGACAAAATAAAGGCATTTGAAGACCACAAAAAGGAATTTGTCAGTGGGAAAAGCAAAAAAAAAGAAAGAAAAAAAAAGAACCCAAAACAACAGGACCTCATACAAACAAACTACTCTCTTTGAACGTGATCCAGTGACACAAAATAAAATTGACTCTCTCATCACATCCTTTGTCACTAAAGGCGTGTACCCATTGGCCACTGTTGAGCATAAAGAATTTATAGACTTGGTACAGGGACTTTACCAAGGTGCTAAAGTTATTTCCAGGAGGACACTTGGGAGAAGACTCGATGAAGACTTTAATAATAAAACAGCACATTTGAAGGAGAGGCTTAAGTGCATACAACATGTTTGCACCGCTGCAGGTTATCTGGTCAACTAAAAAAAACAAGTTATATGGGAGTCACTGTATATTGGATACAAACAGACATGCTAGAATGTGAACTGGCTGCTCTTGCTTGCAGACATTTTCCGAATCCACATACCTACAATCGCATTGCAGAACTACTGGAGGAAATCCATGGACTCACAACTGACACTAATGTGGCTACTGACAATACATCAAACTAGGATAGGTTTGAACGGGGAGTCAAAGAGGCCATCTATGTGAAGAGGTAATGACCGTCCCTGACCGGGGGGGGGGGGGGGCTAAGAGTACATCTGTCGCCATCTTGCAATGCTGTGAATGCAAACATTCTCCAATCCTCTGTGAAGAGTACACATGGCCATTGTAGCTGTAGTTAATGGTCACAGTAATTTGTATTTTTGGCCATTATGCCACTGTATTTGTATATCAAATACCACTGTATATGTAGTATGTACTGTGCGATGGTTTCTCGAGGTATCATGGTGAGGTGATGGGCCAAATTCAGCCATTCTGACAACTGGCTACCCCCAATCTCTTTGCTGTCCCATTTTATATCATCTTTAGAAATCATGTAGACTCAAAAGGGAATCAAAACCTTTGGAAAGAGACTGTTGCTCCCTGGGGGCTACAGTCGCTGATGCCCCATTTGGTCTCAAGCACCAATCCTCTGCCCCCTTTCCCATAAACTTGCATTTATATTACCTTTAATCACTTAGGTGGTGAAATTTAAAAGTTTAAATTGGTGGGTTTTTTTATTATTTCATTTGAAGTTGTGCCCACTCCAGTTACATTTCTGACAGTTTTTATGTCTAAATCTCTGGACAGATCGGAAAGTTTTGCAATGTTTGAGTGTCTGTCTTCCATGGAAAAGCTCTGATCGATATTCAAGAGTTCTGCACTTCCCAGACCGGTGACCTAAGACCTGGAAGGAAAGGTGTGCCCGCATTTCTCCACTGTTAAGCCTGCTCTTATCACATCTCATGGGCTCATCAAGCCAGTGGTCCATAAAACTGTCTCAAGTGTGATATGCCATCATCACATCACACCCTAATTTTCTTGAACAGCACTTTACAGTTGAGTGAGCGAACTTTGCAATGCATAACTGGAGAATAGTGCTGAATTAGGAGCCAAGGGAAACTGCCAGCACTTTCTACTTATTAAACCACAACTTTAGATTCAGAACTTGGCTGTGGCAGACCAAGCATTGAAGGACCTTTCTCTTAGTGGCACAATGTTGTGCACTCTCTTTTTCCCCTTTACAGTGTTCAAATCAAGTTTCTTATTCTTAAACTGACTTCATCTTTTAATTAGATTGCATGCAGAAAGTGTGTGTGTGTGTGTGTGTGTGTGTGTGTGTGTGTGTGTGTGTATGTGTGTGTGTTTATATGAGAAAGGGAATGTTCATAGTTGTGCTAAATACGTATATATTCCTGTGGAAGAACTTTGTTGAAACAGCTGCAGAAAGTTTGATGGTTTTAGAATTTAGGTAATTAGTGACAGTGTGTCTGTGTTTGTTGGGGTAGTACACTGAATGCTCAGTGACTCTTCTAGTTGTCCCCTGTGTCTCCCAGTGCCCCCCCCCTCCATCCCACTCAGGCTGAAAAGATCAAGCCATACTGCCTTGCTCCCAGCATCCAGACTGGTTAACAAGCAGCAGCATAGATGCCAGCCAGCTAAATTGTATGTAACTTTTTAGTTCACACTAATAGTGTGGCCCTTATTGATTTCTTGTCTCTGCATTCAGCTTGGTGAAACACTAATGGCAATGGTCAATAATAAAAAAAGGAACTGGGAGTTCTCAGTCCCTCTCTCTCTGTGCTGACCACATCCCTAAAAATAGCCTCCCGACCTCCTTCAGAGCCTGGTGAGCCAGCGTTGTGACAGCTTGGTATTTTCATTCAATAACAACTGCAAATGCTTGTCTGTTTGTTTCCTCACGACGCATGTCGGCAAGCTAACATGCTGAGCCATTTGCCAATAAGTCCACTTTGACTCCTGTCCCTGCCAGCTACCTTTCAGATGGCCAGCTAGATCCGGTGCATGCCTTGCCTCTTCAGGTCGATAGATGTACTCTATAACACTATGAATAGAACCCAAAATAATACTGCGCCATGCATGCAGAGATCGAAAAAGAACAGTAGGCTGGCAGCAAGACCAAAGCTTTCTTGCAGGGTACCCTGGGACCTGCTGCTCAAAAGAATTACGTTCACATTCAAAAAGAGTGTGTTTGCAATAACAAATGCCCAGCGTCTGTTTAGCTACCACCCACTGTTTTATTGACCACTAACATCAATATGAACCTGCTGCTGTCTCTCCCTCTGCACTTGCACTTATTGAACTCTGCAAAAAAGAAATTTCGCGAGCACGGTTTAATAGAGCTGAAATGATTTCAGCCATCAACAATCTATCATATAGACTGCGACTTCCTTAAAGGTACCCAAATCTAATCATACTCTAATCATGTCTATCTCCAGCATCCTACGCCACTTTGAATTGATCCCTCATCTCCCATTTCCTACAGGCGTAGCGCTGAACCCAGAGCAATGGAACCGGCTGAAGGCGGCCATCCCAGACACTGATGCAGCCATCCGTAAGTTTTAGCTCAAGGAAGGAAGCCACCTACAGCGCCGCTCCATCACAGTGGCAGAAACAGCAGCAGGCCGAGACAGCCCGGCTGTATTGATTCACCTCACAGCCTCAAGTCTCTTGTCACAGATAGTATATCACTTTATTTAATCCACTGTTAAAAAAAAACTGTAATTAGAACTCTCTCCACGAGATGTGTTCAGTTTAAGGGCAGTTTGTTGCCAAGTTGCAGAAAAGTTTAGCTGTTGTAGGGCGCTTTTCATTTTTTATTTCGGCATGGTTTAAATGGGAACTTTATTTCCATGATGGATTTAAATCCTAGAGTTGTCGACAATGCTTGTTTGGAGGAAAAAAAACGTAAACATTTCTAATAAAGCCTCTCACGGGAGACTAGTTTGCATGCTATCTGAAAAGTACTTACAGTGACTCGTTTAATTAAGTTTTTTTCCACGTTCCTCGCCCCAAACAAATGACTGATTGCCAATTGAATTTGCCCATTAAGAGAGAACCAAGCCAGCTCCATACAATGTAATGCACTTTATTTATTCCCCAAAGGGAAATTGCCATGTACAACACAAGCAGCAGCACACAAACGGTGCAAAGAGCAAATGCAAAAAAAAAACAAACAAAAAAAAAACAATAGTTTGGCAAAATATAGTAGGGGGGTACCAGAAGTACACATAGCTGTGACAATATCCAAAGTATGAGTTACATTACTAATGAACAAAACAATTTAAATTAAAAAAAAGTCAACGTAATGATAAAAGTGGTATAAAAATGAAGAGCTATGTTAATATCAATATGGGTCATACAATTGAGTTTTGTAGCAGTGCTGCCATGATGCTGTATTTCCTTCCACATCACATGGGGAAGGACAATGTTAAGGGAATTTTTTTTTTTCATTCAAGAATTGGTTCAAGATGTCCATATGAGCTGTATGAGCGAAGGCCCTTCTAATATGCTCCCTGGTACACCTGGGTGGTCTATATTGTTGCTGATAGGTGTGCTGTTTGACCAGAGTTTCATGGAGAGGGTTAGAGGTGGTGCCTATGGTGCCCAGCTGCTCACCCGTTATCCTGTTCTCTGCTACGCTGTCTCCACTATCTGTAGGTAGGGACCAGTGACTAAGCTAGCCCTCCTGATAACCTTATGTCAGCACCACACATGATGATCCACCCTCAAAACGCACAACAGCATAGGAATTGCACAAAAATTGCAGCCTCAGTGTTCCTTGTCATAGATTCTACAAGTCTCTGAACTCTACTGGGGGGATGGACACCATTCTTCCAAAAGATATTCCCCTGTTTGGTGTTTTGATGATGGTGGTGGAGAGCGCTGTCTAACTCGTCGGTCCAAAATCTTCCATAGGTGTTCAACTGGGTTGAGATGTGGTGACTGAAGGCTATAGCATATGATTTACATCATTTTCATCCTCATCAAACCATTCAGTGACCCCTGGTGCCCTGTGGATGGGGGGCATTGTCATCCTGGAAGAGACCACTCCCATCAGGACAGAAAATTCTCATCATTGTATAAAGGTGATCACTCAGAATAACTTTGTATTGATTTGCAGTGACCCTCCCCTCTAAGGGGACAAGTGGACCCAAACCATGGCAGGAAAATGCCCCCCACAGCATAACAGAGCCCCCGGACCCCCCTCACTGTAGGGCTCAAGCATATATATATATATATGGTAAATCCTTACTGTTCTACTCTGAACCTCGTGAATGTGAGATGAGTTGTCCTCGGTCATTGTTCCTATCTGCAATATAACCTCCAGTGTCTATTGAATTCCAGAAGAGGGAGCAAGAAACCTGTTGTAGTAGTTTTAAATATCCTGTACTGTTTTCACCATCTTTCAACTGGAATTTAAACTTCCAAACATCTTGGCTAGATACAAGCAAAATGATGTTAGCTGCAGCATTTTGAACCATCTGAAGACTTTTACTGGGCCTTGTGATGGCCTGGTGACCTGTCCAGGGTGTCTCCCCGCCTGCCGCCCAATGCCTGCTGGGATCGGTTCCAGCATCCCCGCGACCCTGAGAGCAGGATGAGCGGTTTGGATAATGAATGAATGTCAAATAAAAAAGTGTGCAAAGGCAGGGCAGTGTGGAATGAAGGGCTTCTAGGGAGGCTCAGCGATACTCATCTGGCTAACCCAAGTTAAAACTTGTAATTAGTTTTGCACATGCTTGCAAAGAGAAATAATTTCCTAGTTGTAGTTATTTGACTTTCATCGAAGACTTAAAAAAAAAGTTAGCCTTGCAAGCAAATGGGTGGGGGGGGAACAAACGTTCTCTTTATAGGAATACCATGGTAAAGGTGTGTATTGCTTTTACATAGGTACAGCCATCGATACTTAGTTGTTGGATGACTTGAACATGTGTACATATAACTTGTTGACTTCATGTGAATGAGCTGAAAGACATGCATGTTGTGTCTACACATATAAAGTAGAAATACTGAGCGCGCCTGCATTCATGAAGCTGGAGTGTCTGATAAAGGACGGTGGGTGTCGCTCCAGAGTGGTGAATATCGCTCTCTGGTGCTCTTCCTCTGGCACCGTCAGCCTCCTTTGCCTTGTTCCGTGTGTGCGTGTGCGTGCGTGTGCGCGCGTGTTGTGTGTCGGATAGAAAGTCAGCCCGGTTTCCAGCTGAGTGCTTGCTCTCTCACAGTGTGTGTATGTGTGTGTGTGTATGTGTGTGTGTGTGTGTGTGTGTGTGTGTTGTCATTATTATCCACTCTGCTCCCAGCTCAGAATGGCCAGATTCACTCAGACTGAAACAAGAAGGCAGCAGCAGCATCCACAGCAGCCCCAGCCCGCACACACCAGCCTGGTTTTCACCGGACCGGGGGCACCAGCGACCCAACAGCCACTACTCCTGATCCCACATCAGCACCAGTACCCCCAGATCACATTTCCGAAACCCATGAACGGGTCAGAATCCATCTCCATTCATCCGGAGAGCGGCAACATGAAAGACCAAGATGCCATTAAGCTGTTTATCGGGCAGATACCGCGGAACCTGGAGGAGAAAGACCTGAAACCCCTGTTTGAACAGTTTGGGAAAATCCACGAACTGACAGTGCTTAAGGACCGATACACCGGCATGCACAAAGGTAACGTGTGACCCCCCCCCTCCCCAGGCGACCCGTGTATAGCCTAATAATAATCGCATAAAATTTAAACTGAATGGTGTCGAAACAAGTCGGATGAGGTGCACCACCTCCCTTTGTCTAATGTCTTCTTTTATACTTTTTGTGTAAGATGTGTGATTCCAGGTGGGAATGAAACGTACTGGTCAACAATATGGTGTAATTCTGGCGTATTTTTTTCTTCTTAACATGCACGATGCTGTGGCACAATAATGACTTACGTTGACTAAGCCTGTGTGTTTTCATAGTACAATATTCCTGTCTATGTTCCCTTGTAGGAAATACAATTGCAATTGGGTGGCTTCTTTATTCTGCACAACCCTAAATATGAACGAGTCCCCCCCCCCCCAATATTGGGCATTGCCTACATTGTCAAGACAGGGTAATTCATCGGTGTGCATAGTTGTGTTCATCTATATTGTATTTCATTATGATTGAATTGTAATTTTCGAAACGCGCTCTCAGAAGTGGGGCAGCGGCGCTTGGAAAGGATGCATTTTTAAAGAGTTTTTCTTCTTCTGTTCTTCTGACCCATGTTTTTTCTTTTTTTTCCGCGAAGAAGCGAAACATCATTTATTCATTAGTATTCTTTCTTTTTACATCTCCCCATGTGCGAACGGAGCGGGGCCGCTTTGCAAATCCCGAGCCAGCGAAATCAATTCCGTACCGCAATTTCTCAAACTAGGGGACGCGGGAGCTGTCACGAGATGACGGACGTCGCCACGCCGATCCCGCAGACGCGGACGGCTCGTGGGAGAGGGTGTGAAAACACGCGCTCTCTCACGCGCGCGCACACAAACACACACGAAAGACAGGCATATATATATATAGTGACAACCTCCATGTTCAATATGGAAGATCGTCGTCACGGAAACCCCGTGAAGATCACAGCCTTTGATAGAAATTCACTTCGTATTTCCGAGGCTAGTCTCCCGCACATTCATTGTAGATGCCGGCGTCATCACCATCACCATCATCATCATCAACATCAACATCTTGACACTAGCCGCTAACTTCGAGCAGGGCCCACAGGTCAGTCGAACACTTCGTATTTCCTAGGCAAGTCTCCCGCACATTCATTGTAGATGCCGGCGTCGTTGTCGTCATCATCATCATCGTCATCGTCATCATCATCATGACACTAGCCACTAACTTCGAGCAAGGCCCACAGGTCAGTCGAACATCCACTTTGCCTTCACCTCTGACGTTTTCCCCATAACTCGGCCGTGCATCGTTCACACGTCCTTCCGTACACATCTCACGGCAATTCAGTGACTTGCGTTTGTTACAGACCACAAGGGATTGGACTAACAGGCATTATAACCTTTTGAGCCTTTCTTCTATTGTGTTTGTGGACGTGTGGGTGAAAACAACGAGAGAGAGACTAGTAAAGCTTTCATAATAGTTATAATGATAAAAAGAAATCGACCCTTTTCCATTTAGTGCATTTAGACACGTTTGGCCATTATAAGTGATACAGTCGCTTGCAACGCAATACTCGTGATTAGAGGAAGGCAGCTCACGTGATGAGATTCTCATCAATCATTTTAGTCAGTTTAATGTTTATGCCAACATTAATTGAATTTGAAAACTTATTTTTACACATTTTTAGTCATAATGAGGGTAATATAAAAAGACATACACTCCCAAGTGTCTTATAGCCCATGTTTGGTCGATTTTTCTGTTGTGTGTTTTCCATGTCACATTCCTGCTGTGCATTTGTCATGGATGCTGCAGCATATGACACAAGACTGGTAATGGACTGACATTTAGGAAAGACAAATGACAAGCAGTGGCAGTCATGTAAATGCCATTTGCAACTCAGTGTAATCACATTATCTCGTGTCAGAAGCGCCTCTGTAAAAACATGAAATTTCCTGCCATTAAGAAGCCTATTCACAACCAGCATAACGCTTTGGTTTGGGTGACAGTATATCTAAAACATTAGCGTTTGTCCTTCTTTCTTTTTTTAATCCCTACATTTTTTTTAGCTGAAGAACTATTTCAAACATAAACGAACATTTGAATTTCCACCTCGAAATCTGATTGATCGCAGTTAAGCTAACATTTCTATGACTGAAAGCTATATGTATATATGCATAACAATATAAAGTTAGTGGCCTTCCACACGCCTCTGTATCAGAATCAGGTTTATTGGCCATGTAGTTTTGCACAAACATGGAATTAGAGTCCAGTTTCGTGGCTCTCTCAGTGTACTTAACATAGAATAACAACACTACAAGACAACAATCTTCAGATATATATCTTCAGATATATATGTGCCAGTGTAATCCAGTGATGTCAGTCAAATATCCTGTGATCAAATAAGTCTGTGTACCAGCATATGGGCCACTTTCAAACCTACGTGTTATACTAACTGTATGTGTTTCATAAAGCCTATTTTAATGCAGCCCTGCACAGACTGTGTGCAGCTATTGATTGTGCAGAGGGGATATGACCACTAGTCAGATGGAGAGACATGCATCTTCCATTTTGTGTCTGTGTAAATGTGTGTAGGGGATAGTGTGTATATATACCTCTGTGTGCATGCGTGGGGAAAATTCACTGGATTGCATAATGATTGCAGTATTTAGCTCCCGAGTGATCGTTGCGTGATCGCTGAAGTCGGGACAGATCATTTAGACACCCTGAGGCATATTATTCCTGAGAGAGAACAGGCCGGATAAATCTGCATGTACTTCAGATGAAATATTCGAGATTTTTCCCGAGACAAGTAGCTGACACGGGGAAAATTACTGAAAACAAATGACACGGTTGTACGTACGTTCATACGTTATGGATAGCACATTGCTTTTATGCTCTTTAAATCACCATGATCAATTTATGTCACGGTTCCTGTTCTGTCTGAAGAATGTGATAATGCAGGGAACTGTTTTCCCACATTTTCAGAGAAAGACAAGCTTTTTGAATTCCCACGCTGGCCTGTATGTTCTATAAATCCCTTGCAAGTTTTATATTTTTGCTTATCTCACATTTAAATAAGAGGTAAATGGCGAAATGTAAGGCCCACCCTTAAAGGAAACTTTTTTATATCATATCTTAATATTATTTCTATAGTTATTACAGTTTATTTTTGACCTCTGGTAGTTCTGAAAATGCTTTTCGAGAAATTTTTTTTTTGTCTTTTAACTTAAAGAACACATAACCTTGGCTATGGCAGTCATCGACCCTGTCATTTCCCTGTTTCATTACATCTCATCAAGCAATCCTAAAGACTGCTATGAGGCTATCATTCCCCACCACCACCCGCAAATAGAGGCAATCACTTTCCTGATGCGAGCACATATTTTGGAGGTTAATGCTAAAATATTCCTCAAACGCACGCACACGTCAAAGCTAATTCACAGTGCTATTCATTAAGTATAAATAACTGATCAAATACAGCTGAGTCCATTTTAGTCAAATTAATTAGCTTAGAAAGTAATGAATCTTTGCTTCACAATTAACAATAAGTGATCAAACCATTACATGTCAATGATTTCTGATGGGGTTATTTTATTGTCAATTATCGCATTAAGCAAAAGGGGATTACGACTGGCCTTTTTGGAATTATGTGGGAGTACCGCCCTCAGAAATGCATACAAGATTTAGCCAGACAGGAACTCACAGATTAAACGCACACACACGCACACGCACGCACGCACACACACACACGCACGCACACACATACATGCATGCACGCACACACGCATGTTGAGTGAATGAGGCTCTCTCTCCTTTTTGA
This sequence comes from Lampris incognitus, assembly GCF_029633865.1. NCBI lineage: Eukaryota > Metazoa > Chordata > Actinopteri > Lampriformes > Lampridae > Lampris > Lampris incognitus. The sequence goes on along the minus strand of NC_079213.1, from coordinate 96,667,949 downwards.
TTGTCATTTCCTCCACAGTTTGTTGCCATGTGTGTGTTTATTCTCTTCTCCCTCACGCGACTGATTTAAAAAAAATGTTTTCCCCGGTTAATCCATGAGGGAAAACATGGAATTAGTTTGTAAAGCGCGATAATAATGCGTGGCCATAATAACTTGACTCAAGAGGATTAGCAAATGTGCATTGTCTGAAGCAGCAGCCTCCTGGGTGATCAGCTGGTTGCCTTCCTAAACAGTGGCTGCCTCTGCCAATTAAAAATGCAGTCCGGTCTCCCTCGTCAAATGATTAATTCTGCCCACGCTGTCGATGGCCTGCCAATGATTGTCGCCCAATTGGTATTAATAGGTAGAGGATTTCCTGATGTTGAATTCATCAGTAGCTGTGAAAACTTCTCCCTTTTGCTCTAATGAGCTCTCAGTCAAAGCATGTGCAGAAGACACGCGTGCACCGTAATGTGCAGATGTGCACAGACGTTAGTCAGAAATTGCCCTTTTTTTATGTGAAGTCCTCCTTCAGGATATTCTGATTTTATTTTTCCTCAAGCTATTCAACAGCTCCCAGTTGCACTCTCTAAGAATGGCGGATGCACTGTTTAAATCCCTCACACCCGTCGGAGAGCCCCCCCCCCCCCATTTTCAGTCAGTTTTAAACATGTAATTTTGTGGCCGAGGCCGGGCAAACAACTGATGTTTAGTCTGAGCACATTTGCTCCCGAATAAATGCATAAACATACAATGCCTTCAAGAAAAGGAAATTAAGTTTCGCTGACAAGAGAGATAGAAACGGAGATGGAGAGAGGGAGGGAAGAAGAGAAGAGAGGGCCGGGAGGAAGGAGAGAGCGAGCAAGACGGAGAACAAGAGGGAAGGAAAGACTGCTTGTCAGGAGTGATTCAGCACAGTGCACGAAGGGGAAAAAAAAAGAGGCATTTGCAAACCCCCCTGCTCCTCCCATCTGCTAGCTGAGGTGGTTCGGTATCAATATTAAGCTAGTGTCGGGATCATTGTGTTAATGCATTTATAAATGGGCCAGAGATATTGCTGCAGACCCCAGCCAAGCAGTAGCACATTAAATCATGGAATAATCTAATGAAATATTTATTAAAGTTTTTTTATCCCCCCCCCCCCGCCAGTCTGATGGATAGTGTTCCTCTGTGGGTTGTTCTCCTGGTGACATAAACTGAAGAGAACAAAAAGGACTGATGGAATGAGTCCAGGAAGGGAGTCTGGGCACGGCTCGCGTTGCATCCAAATGCATCGTATTAATAGGGGCCTCAAGTGTTTCTATATATTATGATTGTATCAGGAAGGCTGCGATGTTGACTGAGCCGAGCTCGTAATCATTTGGTTTGTCAAAGCCTCTCCGCCCCCCCCCCCCCGCTTTGATGTAAATGTGAGTGTGTTTTCATGCCGAATGTGTTTGTAAGCGAAGCTCCGAAGATCACAGCGGTGTTGTAGGACAGGAACCCCCATGAGAAAACAGATGGGAGCAAATTCACTTACAGACTATAAAACAGAGCTCTATAGGAGAGCCCTGATAGGACGTACTGCTTCTAGCTCGGTGATTACATTTCTCACCATACAGGAAGTCAGCAGTCTATCAATTGGATCTTTTCATTTTGCTTTAGACCTCTCAGCAGGTTGATTATGGCGGTATGGCGATGTATTTACGCGTTCCTAGTCGATGGAAAGATGGAAGGATTTCCATTAGAACTGATCAAGAAAACATCCACTCACTTGGAAAACAACTCTCTCTCTCTCTCTCTCTGTGGTTATATATTTTTTTCATTGATGTATCAAATTTAGAACAATCTCTTCTGCCTGAGTGAGTGATCAAATGCTACCAGGCCATGCTGATGCCGTGAATGAGTCCCAAACGCTTAATATTTCGAACAAGCAACACAGCGCTGCGGGTCTTCTTCATCTGAGGATGAAAACTGCTCTCGCCCCTCTCTCTCCTCTCTTGGCTTGCCAAGGAAAGTGGGCTGCCCATGCTGCTGACGTGGCTTGGCTGTGCTAGAGGCGAGCGTCCACGTGCCAAACACTCAAACACTCACCTAGCTCTCATCGTGCCATCCCCCCCACCACCACATTGTGCCACCCCCCCACCCCCCCACCACCACCACACACACACACACACACACACACACACACACACACACACACACACACACACACACATCCCACTGCCCCAATCCCAGGCTGAGAGAGCCTTTCAGGTGGATTGATAGCCGTACTTGGAACAACAATTTGAAAGCCATTTTTTTCCCGTGACCTGTCTTGAATATGCCTGCTCTGTAAGAGGAGGGACGGGTGTGGGACATGGGACGATGATGCCCACATGTCATTGGTTCTCCTCGTGAGACACTAGTCTTGACTATCAAACCTACATACGTGTGTGTTGGATTAATTGGAGCGCATTAAGCTCCAACGGGAGTAAAATTCCACGTATGTGCAAACCTACATGGCAAGTAAACCTGATTCTGATTCTGATGCTGATGTGGTTTGCTGTCACATTGGGAATTGGGTAGACAGTGTAAAGGCTGCAGGCATGACGTGAGGCCGTGTTCAGGCATGGCTGTTTTTGATAATGTTTTGCTTCCAATGCATTAGGGTTGTTATATTTGTGTGTTCAGTTTGTCACAGGGCACAAATCTCTGTTTGGCATGCTATCGTAGCTTCATAAGGACGGAAGGGATTTTTTTTTAGAAATATATGCTAGAGACAGTGTATGGCGACAGACATGGGCTGTACTGGGATGGCAGCTAGCACTTTACCTGTGCCCCTCGTCCATTATAGTGGTTGTGTCAGGAAGGACATCCGACGTAAAATGTTGCCGAATCAGTATGCGGATTGAGAAGGCCATACCGGATCGGTCGAGGCCCGGGTTAACAACAGCTGCCATCGGTGCTGTGTCCTCACAGGGTACCGATGGAAACTATCAAATCCACTGTGGCGACCACTGGAAAACGGAACGAGCTGAAAGAAGAAGAAGATGCTAGAGACAGTGTCATTGGTGTAGCATGATGCCGTTGACTTTAACCCCCCCCCCCCTCAAAAAAAACCCCCAAAACAAAACTACAAGGCATGTTGTGGACCGAATATAATAATTCAAGTGGAGGGATGATTTTATGCCATTTTCCCTAAACTTTTGAGATGCAAAATTACTCTCTGAATGGGAAAGGAGGTAACTTTGAATGCATTAAAACGGCTTACGCTGTTCTGCCTGTCAAGGCCGCATCATCCGTTGAAAGCATGTTTCAATATGTGATCCGATCCTCTTCTAAGGATACCATTTAGGCTGGCGAAAGAGGAGCATCCCGTCAGAGAGGGTATGTAGGATTAACGTGCTTTTTTTTTTTACGTTTGTTGCGTCCCACGGTTTTTTCCAGAGGTATTTTCTGCCATACCCGCTTCTTATTGCAACGCAAAGGTCACGACTATTCTTTTATTCAAAGATAGGGATGGGGTCCTGTCTGTTCTTGTACAGTGAGCTTAGTGGCGAGCCATCGCCTACAGAGCAGACTGTGGCGCTGTAAAGAGGGGGAAGGAGAAAAAAGAGAGGGGACATAAAGGCGCACAGAGGGGAAAAAAGAAAAGGAGAGTGAGAAGGGGGTTGGCGGTTTCTGTCGGGAAGGGCCTCGTGCTCTTTAATGTTGTGTTTGAGCCTGGCTGGGCACAGATTCATTGTGGAAGGAAAATGAAATGACGAGAGAAAAAAGGAGGGAAAGATTTTTAATGCAATGCTTTGTGATAATCCCTCTCCATTTTGGAATGGTTCAGGGGAAGTCATGCGATAAAGCCTTGTACAAGCTGGGAAAAATAATAAGTTATTTGTCTTGCCTTATACCAGGGTGCCCTCGGAGGGCTCGCTAACCCCATCTTTTTGAAAAAAATTAAAAATTAAAAAAAATTAAATAAAAAAAAAATGACCAATAAGTCAAGTTGTCACAGCTCCCCAAATGCCAAATGGTTTGGTCCTTGATGTTGGATGTTGGTGCAAATGAGCATAAATGTTGTGCACGTGTGTTTGATTGGAGAGCGGCCGACACAGGAAGACGTGGCTGTGTGTGTGAGTGGCTGCTGTTCCTCTCTGTCTCAGAGGAGGACTGGAGAAAGAGGCTGGCACACACACACACACACACACACACACACACACACACACACACACACACACACACACACACACACACACACACACACACACACACACACACACACACACACACACACACACACTTACGCAGCACAACCACAAGGCAAATGACTGGCAGACACACGGGCAAAGAACAATGGATGGATGGATGGACGGATAAGCGGAGGGGAAAAGATGAAGTGTTTGTCAGAGATGCAGAAACAAATGGTTGCTTTTATCCCAAGGCGGGGGGCGAGGGTGGAGTGACGGCTGAGCTCGGGACATGCAGAAATCCTCTGACAGGTTGAGAGCTGTCTGGGCACCGGAGGGCGGAGGGAGTGGAAAACAAAGAGGAAGGGTGGAGGGGTAGAGGGGGAGGAGCAGAGGCCAAGTTTGGCAGATGTATAACATAATCACCCTCAAGCTGTGGATACAAGAAAATCCCTCTAGTAATACTAGTAATACTTGTTCCAGCATTGCTACTTCTACTGCTACTGTTACTACCGACTACCACTACCCACTGCTATAGGCTAGTCACAATTACTGCCATGGCCTCCACTACTAATATATCTCCAAAGTAAGCAGTAATACTACTAATAGTTGTGGTAACAGTCAAAGAAAAAAAAATTCTAGAATTGCCACTACCATTGACAACATAAATAATCCAGCCATTATCCAAACCGCTTATCCTGCTCTCAGAGTCGTGGGGATGCTGGAGCCTATCCCAGCAGTCATTGGGCGGCAGGCGGGGAGACACCCTGGACAGGCCACCAGGCCATCACAGGACCAACACACACATCCACACCTAAGGATTCACCTGACCTACATGTCTTTGGACTGTGGGAGGAAACCAGAGCACCCGGAGGAAAAAAAAAGAGAAACATAAATAATAGCCTATATTATTCTTATATAGGTGGCTGTGATGAATAAACACCGAACAATGTCAGCATCAGTATCCAGACATTCCTACTCTCATGAATAACAGATGAATTTAACTCCCTGTCCAAAATGAAGATGCACATTAAGGATGGAAAATGTCTGAGGAAAAAAAAAAAGTGAATACTCTGGTCCATTAGGGACGTGAGGAGATGCACGCTGCTCAGCACAGTTATAAATAGAAATTCTGTGGTATTTCCGAAAATAGGTTAAGCTTCCATCGCTGTGCTGCTGGCATGACATCACTGATTGCCTGCTAGCCTCCCCCCATAGACGGCTCCCATAGTGAGCATAGAAAGAGGGAGTGGACGGGGGGGGGGGGGGTGAGAGAGAGCCTCTGTAGGCAGGTGTAGGGCCCTCTCCTCCTCGCTCAGCTACGACCCCCCCTTCCACCATTTCAACTGTCCCACCATCTCTGCTATTGGTCCTTCATCTGTCTTTTCCAATGGAGGAGTGGTACTGCAGCTAGCTAGCTTTGTGACAGCTAACCGCCTCTGTGTGTGCTCCGCTGCCAAAGACAGAAACTGGTCAGAGAGGCTTTGTAGTGGAGATGCATCAAATCCATATCCATTGTATGCCACAGGGAGATGGATCAAAAATGAAATTTGTGTTTCTTATTTGACAGTGAAATGCATTTTGATAGAACTGGCAGAGTATGTTGACTTTACAGTGATTTCCAAAATGGCACTCTTCCCATCGTTCACTGCTCAACGATAGATGTGGCTTAATTAGAAAGAAAGTACCCAGATTGATCTATCTATCTATCTATCTATCTATCTATCTATCTATCTATCTATCTATCTATCTATCTATCTATCTATCTATCTATCTATCTATCTATCTATCTATCTATCTATCTATCTATCTATCTATCTATCTATCTATCTATCTATCTATCTATCTATCTATCTATCTATCTATCTATCTATCTATCTATCTATCTGTCTGTCTATCTGTCTGTCTGTCTGTCTGTCTGTCTGTCTGTCCATCCTCTCCCTCTTGTTTTTGCACACTAGTGAGTGGTCAGGACAATGTCTCCAGAGGCATCCTGGCAGATTGTGGTTAATGGAAACTATACACTAATGCAATCACACTTTTAGCATTAGCCGGACCACCTATGTTAACCACCATTCCACTCCAAAACAAGAGGCTGGTACAAGGTTGCAAAGATGTAGTTCTTGGCAATGCAGGGCATATTTAAAAATAGATGCTCAGAATGTGTTCAGACCGTGGCAAGGCCAACTTCATGAGGTAGCATACACATGATAAGCCTGTTTTGAATAATGTAGAGAAATTTACAATTAGCGTTTCATCTCGACATGGCCTTTAAATTCAGCGCAGTGTAATGAAGCGCAGTCTATGTATGATGAGCTGGGGGGTGGGGGTGTCTTTTTTTCTCTGTGTGTGTTTCTTCCTCATCTTCCTCTTAATCACTCCATCCAGGCAGCCTTTGAGCCTTTTGAAGCCCTGTCTTTAAAGGCATCTTTCGATTTGTAAAATCAAAGTGGCTGAAAATCGGATCTGTCTCTCAGTAGCCAGTCAGTTTGCAGCTGCCAATCTCTTGTGAATGTGGCCTTGCTGTGATCAATTGGCTTTTCTGGAAGGTCCAGACATCATTGCCTTTGGGAAGAGGACAGGGGAAGCTACAAATATTAAAATGATTACACACCATCGTCCACATTAAAGTAAGATTTTGTATCAATGGAAGCATTAGGGGTATAAACCCACTGCAGTTCACAGGCCGTGGGCACAAGCCAAGTGTAAGTTACAGCATGAATTGTTATTTCTTATTATTTTTTGGGTAGTTTTATACCTTTATAATATAGTCACAGTGGAGGAAGACATGAAATGGGGAGAGAGAGAAGAGTAACACATGCAACAAAGGTCGCTGGCTGGATTTTAAACGGTGATGTTGGGACCATGTAACCATGTGGTATGCGCTCTAACCATTCAGCTATGGAGGTGCCCAGCATGAATTATTTTTGTTGGGTCATGTTTGTTTTTTTTTCTTTCTAGGAAATTGTTATTGTAAATGAAGAGGAAGAGATGCAGTTTTCTGACCTTGACATGGGCTGGGAGAAAACCTCTCATTGATTTTTATGTAAATCCCCTTACCAGTGCAGGTTCAGGTAGGGAGAGAAGATGGAGATTGGAGAGAAGCGACCTGGCAGGTAAAACGCCTGTTGCCCTCCCCGAAGTAACATAGTGGGTGGCAGTAAGTGAGAACCTACATGTTATTTACAGCACTGCGAAACCCCATCTATTAACAGTGTCAATTAGCTTGCTCATCAGGGATGCAGGCTGCTAGATGTATTTATAGAGCTGGCCCTGACCTTACAGGCAGAATAGGTGGTGTGCCCAGACAGTCCACATAAGCAAAGGTTTAGTTTATGGACCGCCATACAGTAGACGGTGCCAAGATCTCACATCAAAAGCATTAGCCAGGGCCATATATTGAAAGGGTGCTAGGCAATCAGATGGAGGTGAGGGGAGCAGCAATTTGTCACTTTACTTCCTGAATCTGCAGGAAGTAAGGTTTTAAACATTTTTTTTCTATTTAATGATAAAGAGCAAACATACAAGACATTATAATAAAATAACTTACATAAACGTAACACTGAACACAGGGTTACAATCAATTATTCAAATGTTAAAGAATCTTCCAAGAATAATTAATAAATGTCTTAATAAAGGTCTTTATGTATGGGGTTAAATAGAAGCAGGACATCTTGCAATTGAAAGGTAAGATTGAAAGAGGGTTTTCTAAGAATAATCTTTGATAAATCATCCAAAATGTACTAACACGTGGGCAGTTCCAGAAAACGTGGCTTGGAGATTCTAAGTCATTTTCACACAATACACATTTATCATCAATGTCTATTTTAAATCTACTTGCAATAAAAAATTTTCACTGGGCGTTTGTTGCATTAGTTTAACTTCATTAGTTTCTGTAATTATGGTAAACGCACGTTCCGCAATTTGATGCACACAGCAGCTTTCCGCCCAACTCCGGCCGTTGTGCTGGTCAGAATTTGTAAACACTGTTCACTTTATTAATTGGGAATGAGAAAACCGGCCAATGCCACGTCGTTTCCAAGTCCCTCTGATGCTACGTTCAGACCAAAGGCGGCGAGAGTTGGCGCCGCTTTGTTCGCCCGTGTTTGGCCGCCAGCTCCGCCAGGTGCGTTCGAACAGAACGCGAATTCGCTGTGTTGACGTCACAACAAGCAGTCTAGTTACACCAACGCTGCTAGCAAGTTTGCTAGACCGCACACAACAAATACCACACACGAGCGACAGAGATAAGCGACAGAGATCAGTTGCGGTGGCTCTGCTTTATATCAATTTGCGCCGCCGAAACCGGCGTCAGTGTTCTGTTTGGGTTCAGAGCATAAACCGGAGACGTGCCCAGCTTGGCGAATTTCACCGGCTCGTTTACGAGTTGCGTTTGGACGGCGTCCGAAAAGAGTTCTGGGTAGGGGGCGTGTATTCTTTCCCAACATGAAGGCGGGTTCTAACCCTACTTGAAGGTGATTGGCTATCGCCTGGCGAGATATTCGCCCGAGTTGGACATTTTTGAACTCCCGCGAAGGCGCGTTCGTCGCTCGATTCGCTCAATTCGCGCCGCCCGTAATTTCGCCGCGAATTATTCCGCCCATTCGCCTCCTCCCATTGACTTTGGATGCATTCGCGCCGCCCAAAAAATTCGCGCCGCCTTTGGTCTGAACGTAGCATTAGGCTTTCAAACGTGTCCATTTCTCAAATAAATGCGCAAAGCTGACCCAATGGCGACATACGTCATGTTTCTGGTGGTCAGTGGAGCGCTCGTGTCGTCGCAGTACTCCGTACACGCTGTGGCGGCGCATGCCATTACGGCAAGGACGTGCGCAAGGCCGGGCTAAAGTTGCCCGAGCAACAGCCCATTTGTCCTCTTTGGGTGAGCCGCCCCTCTGGAGAGGAAACAAAGAAAAGTTTTATTGTTGCTGTTGTGGCTGTATAAAGACGAGTAGCCCATAATTGCTTAAGTTAGACCAAATTAAATTTCCATGTCATCCAAACTTCTATTACTTTTTGATAGGCATGCCTCCGTGGGACACAGATGGGGCGGCCCAAAGCCGCAAAAAAAAAAAAAACGTGACGCAAAGCAATGCCCAATGCGTCGTCATGTGACACTGCAGCATCCAAACTTGGTACTGACGCTGTGTGACGGCTCCGGGTGAGTCTTCTGAAGTTGTGGATGCGATTAACGACGAATGTATTGTAACAATAGGATTGATATTCCTAGTTTGTGGTTCCGGGGAGCAATTAGAGTGTGACACAGACCCCGAGTGACGCTGGCTAGAGCTGAAAGTAGCGGAACTGTACGATTGAAGGATTTATGTTAATGAAGTAATAAGTAAGCGGGTAAAGCTTTAACCGTCTATTCTGTGGGGTTTAAGTAAAGAACGCAACAGAATGAAACATGGTGGCTGCGGTGTATAAGTTTAGTTGCCGTTAGATGCGAACGAGTGCCGTTAGCTAGCTAACGTAAATTAGTTTAGAGCCGACTGACTAACCGAACACCGCAACGGGAGAGCGGGAAAGGATAATTGTCGTCGGGATGGATGGACTAAAACCTCCAGCAACCTAGCCAAGACATGGAAGAGTTGGAAGGAGGAGTTTACACTGTACACAGACCTTACCGATGCCTGGTGCAGAGAAAATTACAAGAGTCAAGCTACTCTACTATCTGATGGGAGAGTGGGAGAGAGCCACTGAACACTCGAGTGGCAGCACGTCAGCGAGGACAGTGAGTATGATGGAGGCGCTGTTTGACGAACATCGTAATCAAAAACAGACTTGAGAGATACAGATTTTTTTTTAATGAGAAACCAAGGATTAGCAGAACAATTTGGCAAATACGTCACAGATTTGAGAATGCTAGCCAGTAGTTGAAAATTTTGGAGACATTAAAGACTCGCTAATAAGAGACCGGATAGTGTGTGGCACAAATAGCTCTGCAATGACGGAGAGTGTACTCAGGGCCTGTGTCACACTCTACTTGCTCCCCGGAACCACAATTTAGGAATAACAATCATATTGTTACATCTTTTCTTTTTGTCAACATATCATTTACTCTAAGTGGTCCATATTATCAACAAACAAACGAATTATATTATCAACACAATGAATAAATAAATCCACTCGTAAATAACTAAATGTATACTCTAACGTTATACTCTGTGTACTTATAATAATTATTAACGGCAGTATCAATTCAAATAACCAAACATTTTAAGAAACAAACCGTGTATAAACATTCCACTTCCACAGGTATAACCAACGGAATTCCAGGTGATTACAAATCTCCGCATATGCTTCTGAACAATGCATAGCTTGTCAGTTAGCATCACGTCGTGCAATATCGCCTTCTGTTGTGCAATCATAGCTAGCTAGCTAGCTGGCTAACATATAGGCAGTAAATTACATGCAAGACAACGCCACTTATGACCATTACTTTAAGTGTGCATTCTGTAGATAAAAGGATCTGGTGGTTTTGACTGTTGAATCATGCTAGATTAGATATTGCGCAGGCTGGAATACTTGGTTAGAAAGCACACAAAAACTACTCATAATTTGTCATAAGACATATGGATAGGCCTTGTTATTATAGCCTTGCTATTGTTGGGGCTAATGTGTTGATACCCCCAAACTTCAACAGATGCCTCCAGTTCTTTTTCTCTAAATTATTTGTATGTCTGTAAAGTGTGTTTCTGACAAACACCTTGTTAAAGCAGCACTACAGAAATAAAATGGAATTGAAGTGAAAAGAATATGATAAGCATTTTGCCTTGCACCGTCTTTATATTGTCTCTGGAAATTTCATAGACAGAAATGTTTATTATTGTAATCCAGACATTCCGTGGTATTCATTCATGAGATATGAGTACAATTAAATACTTGGTTTTGGATGATATGTTGAGGTATATTAAATTTCCAATGACTCGGATTTGTGATATCTACTTTAAAATTTTTACTTTACATGATGTGTATCAACTCATAATCATATGGGTTCAAAGAGTTTATGTTTGAAGTTTGAATATTGTGTTTTTCCCTTTTTTGTTTCAAAAACGTTTCCTCAGTTTGAATCTTTATATAACTTCTGCTGTCTATAACAAGTAATTAAATGAAGGACCATTGTGCCATATTGAAACGGTGTGATCACCATGTAGGTACACATCTTTTACCATCACATTGATAGATGACAGTGTTAAGCTCAAGGTAAAAAATCATATTGCTGCTTAAACTAATTTAGAAGAAACTATATCTTCAATAATGTGTTAACTTACACTATCAGTGTGAAGTTTTTTTAAAAATTTCATTAAACTTTGAAATTTAAACAGTTTACTAATCTCCAATTTATATGTGGTTAGTTAAACGACCATAATTTACACCATTCAGGTACATGCTGATTGATGGGTGACACCTAAAATTGGGGTGGGGGTTGCGCTTTTCCAGGTTAGAGCAACAGCCCCTCAAAATGTCTGTGCATGTCCCTGCGTTACGGACTGTACTTTTAAGAAGTGGTTGGAAATGCATTAGTCTTTAACACTCTTGATACTTTTATACTTAAACAGTACATCATAAGAGACACTCTATGATGTAATTCTATGCCCTTAAGAGTTGTATGTATACATACGTAGTTTGTGAGTGTGAATGTGTCAAAGTCTATTTCCCTGCTTTGTTGTAATGGCTTTTTTGGCCCATGTATTGATCCTGAAACATACACAGAGCCTTTCAGAGAGAATTTATAGTATTTGTTATACTCATTAGACATTGTGCCCTGCACTGTGCTGTGTAGTCACCATACTCGCCATGCCCTGCATGTGCATACATACTGTAGTTATACACACATACTGTACACACATATACATGCACTTGCACAGCCACAATCCTGTAGTGTCCTCCCAGGTGTATTTCCTATGGATCTGTTTGACCTTTGTTCGGAGGCTGGTGGACTCTATATGAGCTAGCAGCAACAAATCAATGACTGAGGTCTCCCACTCAGGGGTCAGAGAGGATACTAGAGAGGGTCCAGGAACTATTTCTTGTCCCCGTGATGGACGCCGCTCGTCCACAGAGCTTTGGAATGTGTGGCCTCACCCAGTCATTGCTCAAGGTGAAGGAATGATGGGAGGGGTAGTGAAAGGAGAATTGAAGGGTTTTTTTGGAGCTGAACACAGCAGAGATGAAGGGATGGAGTGATTTATGAAGGAGGAGAGAAGCATAGTGTAGTCAGCCTCAGGATAGGGAGCTGGAGGCTAACACCAGTGTCTGGCTCCCTTTAAGGTGGCTGCCTCACTTAATTAAGGTTTACAGGTTACGCTAGGCTACTGCTTATATTACAGCACTCATTACAAGCCCATTAGGCCTGGGCAGAGAAAATATTGTTGTCAGAACAATGAGTGAGAGCACTTTAGAAAGTCCCTGTCAACGGCATGCTCTGGCTCTTCTTTATTTCACCTCTCTGTTTTTCTTCCCTCTGTGTCTCCCTCGCTCCCTGAGCATTGGCATAGTTGTTTCAGCATGTGAACAGATCTGGAGTCTGTTTTTCCAGAGCAGAGAGAGTGATTAAGTGAGCTAAAAGCTGCTCTGAGACCGGTCTGATTGCCCCTCTCATGGTCAATCTGCGCCATTGAGCTTCCCGTCTCCCTGGCTGGCGATGATTCAGGTCATAATCACATTGTAGTATCAGTGCTGATGATGTGTATTTCAGCACCCGACCCCTTTGAAAGGCTATCATTTCCCCCCGAGCCCCACGCGGCAGCAAATGAAGTAAGCAAGTAATCTACCCTCAGCGATGGCATTTTCCACAGTGCAAATGATGTGTGAGGGAGGAGGGGAGGCCCATGCCAGGACTGGCTCGCTTTCTGCTACCTTCACACTTTCTGGCCAAGGAAATGCCACACAGAGAGCAAGTTCACACTTTTTCATTACACCGGGGCAGCTTGCATCCTCTGGGGCAAGGATATGGAGAGAAAGGCAAGAAGAACGAATGAGGGGTAAAAAGGTGGAGTGAGAAATAGAGTTGGTAGTGTAAAGAGGAGGGGATTGAAGGTATGTGTTCAACCTGTGTGTGTGTGTGCGAGAAGGAGACAGACAGCCAGCGAGTGCAAGCAGTAACACATCTTTGGTTGGATGCAATACATGTGTAGCTGTTCAATGAGTTTGTCTGTGCTCACTGTTTGAGTCTGAGGGAGCAACAGTTTGGATGGCTTCTTGAGTGCAGATCCTTTCTAACGCTGATCTCAGGTAGGAGAACAAGATAGGGTGGGACGGGGCATCCAGGTAGCGTAGTGGTCTATTCCATTGCCTACCAACATGGGGATCTCCGGTTCGAATCCCCGTGTTACCGCCGGTCTTTACAGATACAATTGGCCGTGTCTGCGGGTGGGAAGCTGGATGTGGGTATGTGTCCTGGTCGCTACACTAGCGCCTCCTCTGGGTGGTCGGAGCACCTGTTCAGGGGGGAGGAGGAACTGGGGGGAATAGAGTGATTCTCCCACGTGAAAGTCCTCACTGTCAGGTGAAAAGAAGCGTCTGGTGATTCCACATGTATCGGAGGAGGCATGTGGTAGTCTGCAGCCCTCCCTGGATCGGCAGAGGGGGTCGAGCAGTGACCGGGATGGCTCGGAAGAGTGGGGTAATTGGACGGATTCAATTGGGGAGGGAAAAATCAAAGAAAAAAAGAAAAGGGCCAAAGATGCTCTACAAGGCACATGCACCAAATACACATGCATGCATGTGCACTTACAGAAGCGTTCTGGTAACGGAAGGCTTGAGCTGCAGTAAATAACCCCACAAATGGCTGCTGTAGACACGGCTGCATCCCACAACTCTCTCTCTCTCTCTGTCTCCCTCTCTCTTTCTCTCTCTCACTATTCCTCTTTGACTCCCTTTCTATCTAGCTCTCTGCCTTTTCAAATTAGAGTTGATTAATTACTAGACGATTCAACACAGTGGAAATGGAGAGTAGTCCCCATGTCGTAGCAGACACACGATGCGCGCTGGAATGTCAGTCGGAATAGCGAGAGGTAAACTAGAGGAAAAAAGAGGCAAAGGAATTCTGCCCCGGAGATGAGAGAAAACCTGGAAGAAATGAAAGGGGAGGGGAAGAAGAGAAGGGAGGATAGAGGATACGTACGGGAGGTGAGAATTGAGGACGAGGTTCTTCTCTTCACAGCTGAAATCAGTGTGTGAGATAAAGCTGTTTTAGATTGCTATCAGATGATGCAGAGGATCAACTCCTCACACAGCCAAGGCATTCCCCACCGCTGTGTCAGCAGGCTCCAGTTACAGCGTCTTTTTGTTGTGTTTCAAACTATTTCATCATCCTCCCCTCCTCACACTGCAGTGCTGGCAATATGTACGTGTTTGGGTTCCAATTATGAAGTTGTTAAAGCCTTTTTCGCCCATGGCCTTCAAATTCTTATTAAGCCATACATTAAAGAGCACAGAAACACATTTAAATGGAGTCCATGCTTTGCTTTTTGTTTGCCTGCGTTGTGGTTGTTACTAATTTATCCTCAAGGCCCTATGCATTACACATTAACAAATAAATCGTGTTTGTGATTGTAATGCAAAATACTCATTTCTCATTCAGCGATTGGGCCAGCATTTGACAAGTAAACCAACAACAACTTGCTAGCCCAGGAGAAAGAGAGAGAGCAAGAGAGAGAGAGAGAGAGAAACAATGCAGCCATTTCCTCCTAGTACCCTCAACCATCTAAGAAACAAAAAAGCAAACACAAAATGACAATGACATTTCCGCAGTCTAAGTGCTTTTTTTTTTTACCAGCTGATGCAGAAGAAAATTAGAGAATGAATGAGCAGAGCGAGAGATTGAGTGATTTGCTTTGTGGCCATTGGAAATCATTAGGTTAGGAGCGCTGAGATGAAGGAGGGTGTGAAGAGGGCTGTACCATGACACAGGTGCTATAGTCAGCCGGTTCAAAGGTCACGACCCCCAGACAGACTCTTATCACTGTGCCCCTCACCCATACACCAAGGAGCGAGGCAGGACGGGGACTTGGCCGCACCATCCTATAACATATTAGCTATGACAGATAAAATGGAAGCGATGGCATAGGGTAGAGCAGGAGGGGACGGTATAAGATAGTATATAATATGATCTAAAAAGTGGTTGCTGGGAAATAGTTGCTGGTTGCCGTATGCAAAGCTATAAATTTCAAGTCCCCCCCCCCACACACACACACGCATACTTGCACACACGCAGGACAGGATGCAACCAGCATCTATACAGGCAAACAGGTTACAGGTCAATCAATGAATCAATGGCTGACATGGCAGTCTAACCCCCCTTTGTGATGCAGAGGTTGCAATGGAGTAGCGACCTAGCTCTAGATAAGGGTAGGAAATATACCATAGACTAAATCAAAAGAGTAATTGCTTAAGTGCATGGGTCATTGAAAGGACATATGTCGCAGAAATAGAGGAAAAAAATACACCCTCTTGCATAGTGAAATGTACATATACACACACTACAAAAAAAGAAAAGAAAAAGTAAAACCACATGCAGTGGCTTGATTGACTGTCGCTTCAGCATATCTTCACTGAATAGTATTTATTCTCTAAATGAATGATCCCATTTAGACGTCTCCTTAAATAATATTTCATTTTTTCCCACAGTGATTCTATTTTACATGACCATTCTGTGGCTATAGCAATAGTGAAAGAGTACTTGAGTGCTGACCTTTGCATTTTCCCTTTTCTCCTATTAGCTGCTTTTATTTTTGGTAATATAGGAATCGGTGTTTCTTCTACAGACACTCTCTTTTTAAGTCCCCCTGGAAAATACTGTCAGTTAAAGGCCTAAAATGTAAAACTCAGCGTAATTGACTGGGAGGGGGAATTTATGGGATGGGTAAAATGATCTGATATTCTACAGGAGGAAGGAATTGGAATATTGTCTGCATAAAGACACCTAATTCATCACCACCCACTGAATACATTTGGCTGGTGAAATGAGATCCAAAATGCACAGGCTGCTAGTAAACCATTTTCAGAGTGGCAGAAATATGATAGTTCGGAGTAACCCACATGAACCTCATTAATAGAACACAAACAAATCTATTCATCCAGACTGTCAGCGGGGAAAATGGTTGCCTCAACACTCCCTCTGGTTTCTGCCCTCCTCTGTTCATCTCTACCACCTTCTCTTGTCTTCTCTTTTCTTCTCTGACCAATTTTTTTTTTGATATGCAAAACATTTAGGTGATATGATGTTCAGATGAGTAGACATTCTCAGTATTTGTCTGTTCCCACCATGTGTTGACAGTGCCTTGTGTTTCTGTGTCTCTTGTTTGGTGGTTGAGATGGTATGGTTAGGTGTTTGCCCTGAGCTCACAAGAGCCCCGAGGCTTTAAACCCCCACTATTGCCCTCCCTTCTCCTCTGTTCACGACTCCCTCTGTCCTCCATCCGTACATTGTGCTGCTTTCTGCTGCTGTCAGAAGAGCTCAGTGTGGTAATGCTGGGCAGGCTGCCGGGAGCTTTGGACAGAGAGAGGGAGAGAGAGAGAGAAAGAGAGAGAGAGAGAGGGAGGGAGGGAAGGAGAGAGAGAGTTCCAGCCCCACTCTACTTTGTATTTTGTTTTGTTTAATTCAGTTCCTCTCTCCTCTCCTCTTGTACCGTCCCCCCACCACCCCCCCACCCCAACATTGAACGCTGTCTGTATGTGATGTGGCGTAGTGCAGCATAGGCTCCCATTGCCCGCTGTCATTAGCTTTCTCCCCAGTTTTCAGGGTAGCGTTCCTCTTGGCTGACATGGTCCTGAGACAAAGTGAGTGTGATGGGGTTGCAGTGCAGCTTGTGCGAGGAGTGATACTGAACTGTCTTTTCCTTTGTCTGCAGAGCTAGTTCCCTAATGTTTGTTGCTCAAATATTAAAGTCGGACCAAAACTGAAACAAATATTTTCGGTAACCCTATAATTTACAGGCCATCGATTACACAGTAGCTGTGAAAAAATTGCTAAGAAATATGTTGTAATGTGACAAAATTGGTAAGAAATAACTGCAACGCAAAATTAGTATAATCAATATAATGACAAGTTGTAGTAATAGAATTACTAATATTGGGTATTGGGTAATTATAGAGTAAAATTGAAGCAGAAAATAAAGACGTTTGGTTGGTAATTATATGGGAATGAATTGTTATAGTGAGTGGTATAGCCCACATACAGGGTAAGACAGGTAGGTCGTCTCTTCACATTACTACATAATTTCTTAGCAATTTCTTCACATTACTACATAATTTCTTAGCAATTTCTTCACAATTACTACGTAATTTCTTAGCAATTTCTTCACAATTACCATGTCATTAACAGGCTGTAAATTATAGGGTTACCATATTTTCTGACACCACTTATTACTCTAATCATCATACATTTTGTATGCCTCTTTCTGCTGAAAAAAACAAAGTTTAAAAGATAGAATTTATATTTACTTTTTTATCTTTTTGAAGAGCCACTAAGTGATTCCCCAATGGATTTTCCCTGAATTTTCTTCCCAGGCTTCCAAAACAGCCAATACGATGCTATTCTTGCACTCTACTGACACCTATCCGAGTAGGTGCAGCAGAACCTCTCTACTAGATGTGACAGCAATGATCTAGCAAACTGTCCCTTTCACCCATGTACAGAATTTGACCCGCGAAAGTAACGCTTCAGAGAACTGAGAAAATGCAGATGGTAAAGGCAGGGGAGTGTACAGTGGAGCGGTTGTGTGCTCATCCAACCTGTCTTAGGCCAGATGCAGGATAAAAAGCAGGCGAAGAATGAGGGAAAAAGAAGTATGAACACACTGGATTGTATCAAATATTCTTTGTTGACTACATACAATGTTTCAACCTGACAGGGGTTGGGGTGAACAAAAACGATTAATTCAATTAGTTACCTGTCTAACAGAAACAAGCAACTTTGGTGTCACATAAAAATCCCTTGTCTATTTTCAGAGGTTTCCATCTTGAAAAGGCCATGCCAATATTCACCCTTGTTTTCTGCTATTGTTGGTATCAAATTTTCTTCAATCGTCTTTTTTACTCTTTTTAGGCCTAATTGTTTCAGACTCCTGTTGTGTCTGCCAGTAAGGTACATTATATGGCCGAAAAGTATGTGAACACCCCTTCTAATGTGTGGATTTGGCTATTTCAGCCCCATCCATTACTAGTAGATGCATAAAATCAAGTGCACAGCCATATAACCGCCTTAGACAAACACTGGCAGTAGTATGGTTCGAACTGAAGTGCTCAATGACTTTCAACGTGGCTCTGTCATAGGATGCCACCTTTCAAACAAGTCATTTAGTCAAATTTCTGCCCTGCTAGATCTGTGTGGTCAACTGTAAGTCTTTTATTGTGAAGTGGAAGACATGGAAATGTCTCCGAGCAACAACAGCTCAGCTGTGAAGCGGTAGGACACAGAAGACCACAGAATGGGACTGCTGAGTGCTGAAGCGCTAGCACATAAAAATCGTCTGTCCTCAGTTGCAACACTCAGTACCGAGTTCCAGTCTGCCTCTGGAAGCTACGTCAGCACAAGAACTGTTCATCTGGAGCTTCATGAAATGTGTTTCCATGGCCGAGCAGCCGCACACAAACCTGCAGGTGTCGGCTGGAGTAGTGTAAAGCACACCGCCATTGGACTCTGGAGCAGTGGAAACGTGTTCTCTGGAGTGATGAATTACGCTTCACTATCTGGCAGTCTGACGGACCAGTGTGGGTTTGGCAAATGCAAGGAGAACACTACCTGCCCGAATGCATAGTGCCAGCTGTAAAGCTTGGTAGAGGAGGAATAATGGTCTGGGTTTGTTTTCGGGCTAGGTGCCTTAGATCCAGAGAAGGGAAATCTTAATGCTACAGCATACAATGACACTCTAGAGAATTGTGTGCTTCCGAGTTTGTGGCAACAATTTGGGGAAGGCCCTTTCTTGTTTAAGCATGATGATGCCCTTTGCGTTAAGTAAGGTCCATAAATACATGGTTTGCTGAGTTTGGTGTGGAAGAACTTGACTGGCCTGCACAGAGCCCGGACCTCAACCCCATCCAACACATTTCGCATGAATTGGAAGGCCAAATGTGAGCCAGGCCTTCTGCCCAACATCAGAGCCTGACCTCACTGATGCGCTTGTGTCTGAATGAGAGCAAATCCCCGCAGCAATGTTCTAAAATGTAGTGGAAAGCCTTGCCAGAAGAGTGGAGGCTGTTATAGCAGCAAAGGGGGGGGGGGAACTCCGTATTAACGTCCATGGTTTTGGAATGAGATGTTCAACAAACACATATGGGTACGATGTTCAGGTGTCCGCATACTTCTGGACATGTAGTGTGTTTCGATGATCCTCCATGCTGAGCAGACAAGGAACTTCTGTAAACAGCAGTAGCTTGAGCCAAAGAGCGAAAAGCTCTTCTATGGCATGTAAATCCCTTCTGGTCACATGGTCTGAACATGGCAGTGAGCATGGCAGCCTTCGTGACCTGCACTATGTTGAATAGGATAGGTTGTTCTTGCTTATTCTAGACCTATGAAACATTTTCAGTCTTGATCAACTATGAGTGTACATTATTTAAAACACATCGAATGAATAAATAAAAAAATTTTTTTGAAGGCCCAATCTGTGATTTGTTTGACCACATAAAATCAAGGTATAGTTCTACACATAACTGAAGAGCTGGAGTTACAGACTGAAAACAACTAGTTTGTGTCTTTCTCAACCAATCTTAATTCAAAATATGGGCCTGTTTCACGCCATCCTGTCCATACATAATGTAAACAAAAGTATTAGAAACTCAGATTTAGTTGTCTTTGTGTTAACAGACAGCTGGTTTCGGTCCTGTTTTTTTTTTTTTTTTTGTATTTTGGTAGCAAGGCGAATCCTTTTGTTTATGCGAATTAAGGATTGTACCTTTGAATATATCTATCCTTTTTTTTTGGCCTAACAAATCACTTAGTGGGCATTTAAAAGAGCTCCCCCACGTCCTGTTTCTCTAAGCCAATCTTTTATCTGATAATCTTGTCATCAGACACAGTCATTTACATACTGCCAGTCAGATCAAATGATCAAAACATGAAAACCCGCCCACCCATGTCGCCAAAGCTTCTCTTGTAATTGTCACTCAAAGGTCAGCTCATGAATATTAATGAGCAGAAAGCCACTCCCTCACATTGCTTAACACAATTGAGGACAGTTATTGATAAAGGTATAAAAAAAAACCCACAGTATCATCCATTTAAAATTATTTTCTTTTTCTTGCTGAATATCATGCCATGTCCAAGGTTTTTAGACATGAAAAGTTCAGTCTGATTGTAGATTTTGGTCCTGATTTAAGGCTTGTTTTTTTCAGATTGGTTAACTTTTAAAGTTAATTGACTTCTTGTTTGTCTTACCTCGGTCCTGTGTAAATGTACTCAGTGCATATCAGTCTATTAATGCTATTATCAGCATGGTCAACTTTATGTATTTAACCGTTGTGAGTGTTCTGTCCTTTGTGTTCATCATTCAAATCAGTCTGTTCCTTGGTGTTCCCCTCTGTTGCAGGTTGTGCGTTCCTCACCTACTGCGCCCGTGAGTCGGCCATCAAAGCCCAGAATGCCCTCCATGAACAGAAAACACTGCCTGGGGTAGGTCCCCCCCACCCCACCCTCCCATCTCTCTCTTTCTTTTCTTTTTCTCCCTCCTCTCTTTTTTCTCTCCTCTTCTTTTTTCCTCTTTCCTCTCGCTGTTCCTCTTCATCCACCATGGCAGGCAACCGTGCCATCTGCACCCAGCTACACTCCAGCCGGCATTCTCCTTTCACGGTCCTAGAGATGAAAAAGCCTTTGGAAAGCAATTCAATCAGTAGCTCAGCCTTTTGAAGGCCCCGTTTCAACTTTTTCATGTGTCTGTTCTCCAAGGGATATTGCCAGCATTGATCAGATGCACCCCACCCTGCACTTTAGAGGAAATGACATCAATGTCAGTTTGTTCGCTCTTGGCAATTTTAAGCAAAACATTTTTTTCCTATTTATTTGGGTGCTTGTGAGATGCTGCTACTTTTTGGACTCATATGGATGAGAATGAAATGAAACATGTTGATGATGATGACAATGATGATTATGATAAAATGTGGGGGTATCTATCTATCTATCTATCTATCTATCTATCTATCTATCTATCTATCTATCTATCTATCTATCTATCTATCTATCTATCTATCTATCTATCTATTGATCGGTCTGTCTGTCTGTCCGTCCGTCCATCCGTCCGTCTATGTAATTACTTTTTGGGTTTGGTTGGTATGTGCACAACGGCACATACCACTGTGAGCTGTATCATGGCATCGATGAGTGATAAGGACAGTGCAAACAGACAAAGAGAGGTGGGAGGGCCGAGCAGGCTCCCCCACAGAGGCAGCATAGCTTAGCATGGCTGGATCAGTGCTGCACCAAGGAGAGAAAACAGGCACCTCTACCTCTACCCCTTCCTCCCTCCGATAGACAAGACAAAGAGCCAGACAAACCCTTGTTTCACATTAACGATACAAACACGACTACCGCAAAATGTGAATATTATTCTCATGGCTTTTCTCAACAAAAAAAAAAAACAAAACAAAAAAACAAGTTGTTACTTTTATCTGGCAAAACTTGGCATGCATGAGTCTGGAGGGCGTTTTTCTTCTCTCCTTCCTCTACTTAAAAAGCATTTGAATAATGAGACAGAAGACGGAGAGAGAATAAGTGAAAAAAGTTGCTGTTTGAAAAAATGCCAGAGGATGTGTTCACAGGAGGCTATAGCTGTGTTTAGCGGTGCGTTAAAAAAGGGATTCTCTCTCTTTCTCGCTCTCTCTCCGTCTGTCTGTCTCTCTTTGTCAATCCGTCTGTCTCTTTCTCTTGCTCACACTCTGCCTCTGTCTTCCTGTAAGTCTCTGGCAGTAAGGCGTGCTCGTGAGTTTCTCCCCTCCATCTCATAGAGTCACTAATTGCACCCCTTCACCAGCCTTGGAGGGCATCCGTCAGGGTTGACCCACCAGTGGGATTAAATGGTAGATGTGGTTGAATGTATAAATGAGGGGCATGAGGGCACAGTCGCAGGCACACTAACAAGACCAATGGTCCCCCCCCCCTCCTATTAGCCTACTCTGAGAGAAAGGCTCTGAAAGGCTTTGAAAGATTTAACAACCATCCGGATGGAGAGCTATTAAACAACACCGCTCCCATGTCAGTGGGAACGACTTACATTTAATTCTCATGAATCCACATGCATATGTAAAGTATTTAGAGACCTTTTGGTACACTAGTATTAGGTAATGTCTATGATTTTTTTTTTTTACGTTCTCAAATTGTGCAAAGCTCAAAGCTCTCTTTTTCTCACTCTTTTTCACACAAATTACCCCTCCAAACCCTACACACACACACACACACACACACACACACACACACACGCACACGCACATGCACACACACAACACAAGCAGGCTTTGAAAGTTGCAGTGTATTGCCTCTCACTTGCGAGTGATGAAATTGTTACCCTTTTCTTGTATGTCTTGAATCCTGCTTTAGCCCCACCCGCTGGGCTCCTTATAGCACCCCCAGCCCTCTCCTGTTTAGCCCCCACCCCCACCTCCCCTCTGCCTGTGCTATTCCTGAGATAGAATGTGTCATAGAAATGTAACAGGCAGACGTTGATGGGTGTCAGGACTCACAAAAGAGGCTGCACTGCTGCTCCCTTCCCTTTCCTTCACGCACATGCACGCACACACACACACACACACACACACACACACACACACACACACACACAGCATATATGCAAAACCACTGTGCCCAAGCATATGGAGCTACACACACTCGGTTGGGCACTGAAACACACCAGTAGTATGTGTTACCTTTCCACCATCGCTACAAAACAAACACGGAGAGTATAAACAGCAACGTTGTCCCTGTGCATCATGATATAGAGCCTGTCATCATATAGACTGATGGAGTCCTGACTGGGGAGAGAACCGGAGAAACCGTGAGAAAGACGGGGTGTCCTGGGTGAAACAGAGATCTGTAGGGATGAAGAAATGAAAGAAGGATAAAAGGATGTACAGAATAAAAAAAGAGAATATATTAATGTTGCATCATGGAGCACACATTACAACCAGTAACATGCTGTGTTGTATTGCATGCATGTGTAAGTGTGTATTCTGTGTGTGTGTGTGTGTGTGTGTGTGTGTGTGCTCTGAGCTGGAAAGCCTTTCTCTGCTGGACGGCTCCCCTCCCATCTCTTCTCTTTTCTCCAGCCCTCCTCGGTCTAAATTCTTTGTGAAATGACCCCTGTTGCTTGAGCGCTTGATGGTAAGTAGATATGCCAGTTGTTTGTTTGCAAAATCCTGCTTGATATGCAGTTTGCCAGGGGCTAAGGTGTAATTAATGTAAACTAGGTTTCCCCAGGAGATGAGTTATGAGTTATTAACATCTGCATTTTGCCATTAACTCTTTCATCGCTGTTCCCCTATGATGGGCTTGGTGTGTCATCTGACCAGTCTGCTAAAAAATTCACATTTACATAATTCATGTGTTTGATCCTGAATTTTGGGCAAACTGGTGCAAACTGGTAAAAAGCTGCACCCCGCACATTGCTCACTATTTTTAAAAGCAAACTTTGTTTGAACCCTTTCAGTCTTGTGCAGAGCCCCTGGCTTTTACACCTTGCTGAACACACAAAGGCCCAAGTGCTCAGATACGTGCCCACATGCACCCCTACATATAAAAATGCCAGCATTTACTCAGATACTGACATATCTACTCTCATCACACACACACACACACACACACACTTTTTTCTTTTTTTGAAAATGTCCCCCCCCCTTTTTCTCCCCAATTGTATCCAATCAATTACCCCACTCTTCTGAGCCATCCTGGTCGCTGCTCCACCCTCTCTGCTGATCCGGGGAGGGCTGCAGACTACCACATGCCTCCTCCGATACATGTGGCGTTGCCAGCTGCTTCTTTTCACCTGACAGTGAGGAGTTTCACCAGGGAGACGTAAAGTGTGGGAGGATCACGCTATTCCTCACAGCTCCCCCTCCCCCCTGAACAGGCGCTCCGACCGACCAGAAGAGGCACTAGTGCAGCGACCAGGACACGCACTCACATCCAACTTCCCACCCACAGACACGGCCGATTGTCTCTGGAGATGCCTGACGAAGCAGGAGGTAACACAGGGATTCGAACCGGCGATTCCCGTGTTGGTAGGCAACGGAATAGACCACCACACCACCTGGATGCACGCACACACATTTTTCTAACTAGTGTTTTCCTCCCATAATCATTAGAAAATAAAATGTTATTGCCCATGTCCCCCTGCTGGGCATGAAAAGCCTCATGAACGAGTGCTGGACTGGAATGTCTGGTGTTTAGTTCTTAGTATTCAGTGCCTTCAGTGTAGTGAGATAAGAGCCTTGGG